>NC_133779.1:61697340-61706977 GCF_003597395.2 Chelonoidis abingdonii | reverse complement strand
CTTTGCAGAGGAGGGGCCCAGGCCATCAGTTGCTAGGAGACAGAGTGCCCAGCATTTAGGTGCACTGGCCCTTTGCTCTGCAGCAACCACACACCCTGATCCCACCACCTAGATACTTAAGAACTGCCTAGGGGACACTGAGGCACCAACACAGTGTTCAGAGCAAACATTAAGAACAGTCCCAGTTCATCACAGTGCGGTACATCACAACTGCTATTTATTAGGTGCATTATGGTAGCACTAGGTGCAGAACATCACGACTGCTATTTATTAGGTGCATTATGGTAGCACTAGGTGCAGAACATCACGATTGCTATTTATTAGATGCATTATGGTAGTGCTGGGTGCGGTACATCACGACTGCTATTTATTAGGTCAGTGGCTTCCAAACTGCAGGTCATGACCTAGCACTGGGCCGCGGCAGCTCTGGGCAGCACTGCACTCCCGGCCAATGGAAGCGGGGAGCGGTGCCTGTGGGCGAGAGCCGTGCAGAGCTGCTTGTGTACCTCCGCCTAGGAGCCGGGCCTGCTGCTGGCCACGTCCGAGGGGCAGCGCAGATCGTGATGCCAGGACAGGCAGGAAGCTGCCTCTGCATCCCAGTTGTGCTGCTGACCAGGAGACGCCTGAGGTAAGCCCGTGCCCCAATCCCCTGCCCCAGCCCTGAGCCCCCCCAAACCCCTTCCTGCACCCCAAGCCCCTCATCCCTGGCCTCACCCCAGAGCCTGTATCCCGAGCTCAGAGCCCTGACCCCCTCCCCACCCTGAGCACCTCATTCCTGCCCCCACCCTGCAGCCCTCACATCTGCACCTCAACCCCCTGCCCCAGCCCTAAACATCTCCCACCCCCCAAACCCCTCACCCCAGCTCTGTTGGGTCACAGGCATCAACAGTTTTCTTCAGCTGGGTCACCAGAAAAAAATGTATTAGGTGCATTACGGTAGCACTGAGTGTGAGACATCACGATTGCTATTTATTAGGTGTATTACGGTAGCGCTAGGTGCTGTACAAACCCATACAGGCGTCCTTAGCAGAGCTGTGGAAGGACACCCCCTCCACACACACACACGTTGCCCCTTTTGAGGACTGTCAGGGGCCTCCCTGCATTTCAGTGCTCCCCCCTAAAAGCCAGGGAACAGGGCTGGACCCAAGCCCCATAAGCCAGCTCAGACCCGCCCGCGGACTGAGAGAGGCCTTGTCTGTGGGCCTGCATCACGCCAAGAACCCTGCATGAGCCGGAGCCGCCGTGGGGCAGGGGTGGGACAGGGTCTGTGTTTGCAACCTCGGGGATTTCAGGGACTGTGGGGGGAGAATCGCAAGGAGAATCGCCCCCCAACCCTGCCCCCTGCAGCACAGCGCCTCCTAGCGCCACGCTGGGGCATCGGGGCTAGCTGGGGATCTGCCCCCATTGATTGCAGTGGAGCTATGGCCGATGGCCCCAGCAGGGGGTTGCTATAAGGGTGGCTGTGCTGAGACGGTAGCCATGGGAATACGGGGTGGGAGGCAGAGATTTCGGGAGAGGACAGGGAGTGCAGGCTCCTTTCAGGAGACCCTACAATAACCAAGCAATGCACGCGGCCCCCACCCGCCCGGGAGACCCTACAATAACATGGCTGTTCTGCCTTTGCTGCGGGAGGGGATCCCCTCACGTGGCTGGAAGCCCCCTCAGACCTTGCTGTCGAAGGCCTTGATGAGAACCCGCTGGGAGTCGGCCGCCAGCTCCTCCAGGCACTGGCTGAGCATGGAGTGGGTGGTATGGAAGGAGATGCCCCCGGAGGCCAGCGCCCCGTAGATGGGGATCCGGTGGAAGAAGAAGTTGACCACCACCAAGCCCCCGCCAGTGGCCTTCCCCAGCAGCCCGATCACCACCTCCTTGTTGATGCTGCGCCTGAGCACGGTGCGCACCTCGGCCCGCAGCACTTCCAGCGGCTTCCCGGCCCTCTCCGCCAGCCGGGCCAGGGAGGCCGCGTCCAGTCCGAAATCCTGCCGGTAGGCGGCCAGCTTCCTCAGCAGGATGGAGACATCACAGGTGAAGGCCAGACCTGGCAAGGGCATGGCAGCCACCAGGCTGGAGACCAAGGCCACTTTCCAGACCTCCTGGTGGAGCAGCTGCCGCTTCTTCTCGATGATGGCCTGCGAGAGGTTGGGCAGGGAGAGGAGGAAGGCATGACGCTTGTGCCCTGGCAGCTCTCGCTCCAAGGTCTCCTCGAAGGCCTGGAAGTCGTATTTCTCTATCTCGAAGCTGCTGAGCAGGAAGACCTTGGTGTCGCCCAGCCCGGCCTGGCCCAGCCGTTCCCGGCAGTCCCTCCTGATCTCCTCCAGCACCTCCTCTTCCTCGGGCGGGTCCTTCCTCCTCCGCGTGGCCTCCAGGTCATTGTCCACCTTGGTGCGCACGAAGTAGAAGCGTTTCCCTTGCTCCACGATGGCCCGGGCCAGGCGGATGTGGTTCTCCTTAAACCGCTCCGAGGCCAGGATGATGAAGAAGTCGTAGCGAGTGAAATCCACGGCCTCGAGGTAGCGGTCAGCCCGGAAGCTGGGTGTGCCGATGCCCGGCAGGTCCCACAGCGTCACGTTGGGGTAGCCGGGGTAGGGGTAGGCCGTGGGCTGGGCCGTGGTCTCAGTCACGCCGGTCTGGGCCGCCCCCTCGTCCTCATCGCTCAGGCCTCGCAGGGCGTTGACGAAGGTGGACTTGCCAGCCCCCGACTCCCCGGTGACGGCCACATCCAGCTGGGCGTTCCAGAGGGTCTCCAGGCTGCACTGGACCCGGGTCACCACCTCCGCCAGGCCGCCCAGCTCGTAGGCCTCCTGGATCTCGGCCACCTCCCGCTCGCTGATCAGCTCAAAGCCGGAGAGCGCCGGGCGCAGCACCCTGCAGGCACGGGGGAGAGACAATGGGGGCATGGAGGCGTGAGATGCCAGAGGGCACCGGGGGCACCAGGGGCATACAACAATGGGGAGCACTGGGGAGGGGGCTAGAGGGGGCCTGAAATGCTGGGGGGCACTATCTGGATTGCGGGGGAGGCAGAGCAGGAGAGACATGGGATGAGGAGTAGGGGGCACCGGTGAGAGGGAGACATGGAGGGGGGACTGGCTGGGTGCTGGGGGCTCTGGGAGACCCTATAAAAAGATCTCACCAAGAGACTCTACAATAAGAAAGCTCCGCATGCGCCCTCCAAAGAGAGCTACAGCATCACCCCACCTGAGGCCCTTCCCCCGCAACAACCAGCGTCGTCTCCCCAAGACCCCACAATAACAAAGCAGCCTCCCTCTCCCGAGCATCCCCACAACAGCAGCCCACCCAAGAGACCCTACAATAAACAAGCCGCACCTCTCGTACACCCTGACATCTCCCACCAGAGCCTGGCGCAGCAGGGGCCCGTCCAGCTCCTGGGGCTCGTGGCCGGAGATGAGGAAGACGACGGGCGGGGGCTCCCCAAGGCCATGGGCCGCCAGGGACTGGATGCAGGCGGCCCGGAGGGCATCGAGGGCCCGGGCCCGGTGGTAGCGCTCGCCCAGGAGCCGCCGGAGGGTGTGCAGGTCCAGGTCAGCCTTGGTGCGGGCAAAATGCACCGTCTTGCCGGCGCCGCGGGCCTCCTGGGCCAGGCGGGCGTGGCTGGCACCGAATAGCCCGTCGGAGGCCAGGAGCACCACGTCCCCCTCGGCCAGCCAGCGTGCTGGCCCCTCGCCCTCCGTCAGGGCCAGCTCCCAGAGCAGCAGGTTGGGCCGGGCAGGATCAGGGTACAGCACAGGCCCCCCGGAGCTAGCCGGGGCCCCCAGCGGGGCCGCGCGGGCGTCATCCTCCGCCAGGCCCCGCGCGGCGTTGAGCAGGGCCTACTTGCTACAGCCTGGCGCCCCCACTATCACACTCGAACCGAGACGTCGCCTCCCGGTCGCGGGGAGCCCGCGAGGCGTCCTCCGGGGGCTGCGAGGGCCTTTCGGGGCCTGGGGCGTGTTCATTGCATGGCTGCTGCGGAGACAGAGGAAGACGTGATTGTCCGGGGGGGGGGTGGCTCCGGGAGTCTGTCCCACCCGACATCCCTGAGCCTACCCCAAGCCCTGACCTCCACCCCCTCCTGACTCTGGCCCCACCCACCCTTCCCAGCCCACCCCCAATACCCAGCCCGCCATTGAACCAGATGATGAGGTGTGCACAGATGGACAAACCAGGGGGGCGCACGGCGGACAGAAAGAAAGAGGGCAGGGGGATGGATGGGGGGTGCACAAGGTTAAGCAGGAGTTACAGGGGGATGGATTGGAAGTAAGGGGATTGGATCGGAGCCTTCATGGGGCAGAAGAGGGGTATAGGGGGTGGCACAGGGATGGGATCGGGGCCAGGGGACAGAGGGGGGTGCATGGGATAGAGGAGGGTGCAGGGGTAGATCAGGGACTGCAGGGGGTGGAACGGGGTGCACGTGCAGATACAAGGAGTGCAGGGCGGACAATCAGGGGTGCACAAGCAGATAGAGGAAGGTCCCAGGGAATGGGGGACAATATGGACCCAGCGGGTGGATCGGGTGGTAGCAGCTGGAGGATGGGGGTGCAGAGGTAAGGGGTGAAGGGGCGCACAGAGAGTGCAGGGGGTGCAGTGACGGAGGCCGGGGGTGCAATGGGGCGCACAGAGGGGTGGCAGCGATGGATCAGAGGTGTATGAGGCGTTGAGGGAGAGGAGGTGCATGGGAACAGCGGGGGTGTGCACGGATGCCTAGGGGTGCAGCGGATGGATCGGGGGGTGCAGGTCGCATGGAAGAAGGTGCAGCGATGGATCAGGAGTGCAGGGGGGGTAAGAACGCCACAGAGAAGGTGCACCAGGTGATCGGGGGTGCAGCGGGATGGCGGGGTGCAGGGAGGGATGAAGGGGCGCACAAGGGGTGCAGCGGAATGGATCGGGGTGCACGGGGAGGGAATGAAGGGGCCGCCGAGGGTGCAGCGGGATGGATCGAGGGGTGCATAGGGCGATCGGGGGGGTCACACTAACCATCCTCCCGCACTCACGGCTCCGCAGGCGTCTCCCGGTTCCTCCCCTCCGGTCCGGCCCCGCGGGGAGGAGCCGCCGCATCGGTTTTCCTGTCCCGTTGGCCCCGCTGTCACGCGGCCCTGGAGGACCCACTGCGGTGTGAGCGGTGCCCCCCACTCAGAAACCCAGGCGTCCTGGCTCCCCTAGAGAACTCAGCCCCGCCCGAACCACCAGCCCCCTCAGAGAACCGCAGGCCATCCTGGCTCCCTCCGCCGCCCCAGAATCCAGCAGCCCCAGAGAACCCAGGCGTCCTGGCTCCCCCACACCCAAAACCCAGGAGTCCTGGCTCCCAGCACCCCCACTCTAACCACTAGACCCCAGTCCCCTCCCAGAGCTGAGGAGAGAACCCAGGAGTCCTGGGTCCCAGCCCCCCTGCTCTAACCACCAGCCCTCACTCCCCTCCCAGAGCTGTGAGAGAACCCAGGAGTCCTGGCTCCCAGCCCCCTGCTCTAACCACTAGACCCCACGCCCTCCCAGAGCTGAGGAGAGAACCCAGGAGTCCTGGCTCCCAGCCCCCTGCTCTAACCACTAGACCCCACTCCCTCCCAGAGCTGTGAGAGAACCCAGGGGTCCTGACTCCAGCTTTTTTCGCCTCGCAGCTGTGGCCATGGCTGCCCCAGCGGGCTTGGACGACGCTTTCCTCCGGGAGCTGCGGACCCGCTACGAAGCCCAGGACCCCAGCATGGCCGCCACCCACCTCCAGGCCCTGGTGGACTCGGTCAACGCCCTGAAGGTTGATGTGGCTGTGGTGGGTCGCCGGGGCGCTGGGGTCACCACGCTGATCCACGCCCTCCTGGGAGAACGTCCCGGCCTGGACGACCCCCAGGCCTTCTTCCGGCAGGCACCAGAGCCCCTGGTGCAGCCGGCCAGCTACACCCACCCCACCTTCCCCAACCTGGCACTGTGGGATCTCCCGGGCTTCCAGGAGCCGGAGAAGCCGGGCGACTACACGAAGCGGCTGGGCGACCTGGGGAAGTTTGGCTGCCTGGTGCTGGTGGTGGCCGAGGGAAGCCCGGCAGATCCCCTCCTGCCGCTCCTCAAGGCCTTCCAGCAGAAGCGGAAGCCCTGCTATGTGGTGCGCAGCAAGGTGGACCTGGACTTGCACACAGCCAAGCGGCGGTTCCGGGCCCGGTACAGCTCGGCCGAGGCGCTGGCACTGGCCCGGAACGGGGTGGCCGAGGCGCTGGCCAAGAACGGGCTGGACACCAACAGGGTTTTCCTGGTCTCAGCCCTGGAGCCGGACAGGTATCAGTTCAACCAGTTCCAGGACAAGCTGGAGGAGGAGCTAATCCAGCTGAAGAGGTGAGCAGGGCGAGGCTACGAGCCTGGACTCCTGGGTTCTCTCCCTGGCTCTTGGAGGGAAGTGGGATCTAGCAAGTCGGAGCAGGGAGGGTGGGAGCCAGGACTCCTGGGTTCTGGCTCTGGGAGGGGAGTGGGGGAAATTTTGACAGCACTTTGAAAAATCAGCTTTTTAACAGAAACTGCAGTAAAACTTCCACCCTGGGTATTGAGGGGCCCCATCACACTAAGTGCTGCATTGTGCCGGGCGCTGCATAGACCCCGCCCGAGATCAGGGGCTCCGTTGTGGGGTGCTGCATAGACCCTGGCCAAGCCCCAGTCCCTGCCTCATATCCTTTAAGGGGTGGAGCTTCCATTCTCCATAGAAAAAAGAAAGCTCCTTCTCCCACACTACATAGGTGGGGAAACTGAGGCCCAGAGAGAGGCAGTGACTCACAGGGAGTCTGTGGCTGAGTTGGGACCAGACCCCAAGTGTCGTGGGTTCCAGTAACACCAGGTACAAGCTTCCTCTCTACCCAAAGCACTGCAGAGGGGCTCCAATCCCCCGCATCCTGTCCTCTCTGTGCAGGGCCCACGATGGGGAGCTGGAGGACCTGAGGGCCGTGAGCCCGAGGAAGATCCAGGAGCTGTACCAGGCCTGTGCCACGGGGGGGCTGGCAGAGGTGCCTGCCATCATCCACTCAGCACTGGAGGAGCCCTCACAGATCCGGCTGGACGTGGCAATTCTGGGGGAGGCCGGTTCAGGCAAGTCGGCGCTGGTGAACGCTCTGAGGGGGGTGGGCTGTGGGGAGCCAGAGACAGCACCCACGGGGGTGACGGCCACCACCCAGAAAGCCACGGCTTACGCCCACCCTACCGTGCCTGGCCTGTATCTGTGGGACTTGCCAGGAGTGGGGGTGACGGAGGAGGACGTGGGGCGGCTGGATCTGTCCCGTTATGACTTCTTCCTGCTGACGGCCTCGGAGCGCTACCACCACATCCAGAGCCGGCTCGCCCGGGCCATCAGCGCGGCCGGGAAGCGGTTCTTCTTCGTCAGAACCAAGGTGGATGTGGACGCCCAGCCCGGCCCCGAGCCCAGGTCCATGGAGGAGATCCGGGGCAGCTGCGTGGGTGCCCTCCAGAAGGACGGTGTGGGCTCCCCAAGTGTCTTCCTCGTCTCCAGCCTTCTCCGCGAGGCCTATGACCTGCCAGCCCTCCAGGCGGCCCTGGAGAGCGACGCCCCAGCCTTGAAGAGGGAGGCCCTGGAGAAGGCCATCCCCGTGGCCTTGGGCCGCCTAGTGAGGAGGAAGAGCAGGGCGCTGATGAAGAACGTCTGGGGCAAGACCCTGGAGAGCTGCCTGTACTGGGCAGCGAAACCTGGCCCGGATGTGGCCACCAGCCTCGTTGACACAGTCTTGGCTTTCTCCATCCAGCTGGGCCTGGACGAGAAGTCCTTGGCCCAGGTGGCCAAAGCCACAGGGAAGCCGGCCGGGCTGCTCCAGGCCGAGATCCGGAGCCCCTGGGTCAAGCGGCCAGACCCGGAGCAGGTGCTGAAGCAGATCACGAAGCCAGTGCCCTTCTCCTCCCGAATGTGGAGCCTGGTGCCCTACTGGGGCCGCGGGGCCGAGAGGCAGCCCGAGATCTCCCTGGAGGCCACCTACAGGGTGCTGACGCAGGCCCTGGCAGAGATGACGGAGGACGCAGAGCGGATGCTGGGCCAACCCTATGCCAAGAAGTAGGGGGAGGGGCTGTTTGTAGAATGTGTCCTCACTCAGCTCTGAGATGCAGCCACCTCTGGGATGGGGCACAGGCCTGTTTGTACAGGGATCCCTCCCCTAGCGCTGAGATTCAGCCGCCTCTGGGCTGCTGTGCGGGGGCTGTTTGTACAGGGATCCCTCCCCCAGCACTGAGATACAGCCAGGGAGGCTGTGTGGCACAGGGGTTGCTGCTGCATTAGAGGAGTGTGGTTATACAGCTAGGGCACTGCATGGCTCTTTCCTCGTACTGCACTCGGGAGAATAAGGTCCGACCTGCCCGTCTAGGGCGTGACCTACTGAGCTCTAGGAGGCTGATGTTATAGCCAGAGTCACTCACACTGGGACCTCCGCAGCACAGACTTTGTATTAGTTCTTTTTTGTCTGTTTTCCTTCAATCAGAAATAAAATGGAGACCCGGACATCAACTGTGTTGATGGAAAACTCTGATGATGAAAGCGCGGCTGCTGGCTGGGGCACAGCTGGCAGCGCAGAGCCTCCCCGGGGGCTAGCCCTGCCTGGGAAAGGAAAGGGGGCGCCCTTGCTGACCTCCACCCTGCAGCATGGCCCTGGATACCCCATTTCCCCCTGGGATTTGAAGCTCTGAACACCCCAGAGCATTCTTGGAAGTGGAACTCTGAATGTCCCAGTGCATGCTGGGAATATGGGGCTCTCCATGCCCCGGTGCATCATGGGGATTTCAGATGCTGGACACCCCCACTCCTCCCTGGGAAGTTAGGGGATCTCCATGCTCCAGTGCATTCGGGGAACTTAGGGCTCTCCAGACCCCAGTGCATGCTGGGAATATGGGGCTCTCCATGTCCCCATGGACACCCCACTCCTCCCTGGGAAGTTGCGGGATCTCCATGTCCCAGTGCATTCTGGGACTCAGGCCTCTCCAGACCCCAGTGCATGCTGGGAATATGGGGCTCTCCACGCCCCGGTGCATCGTGGGGATTTGGGGCAATGGATGCCGCTGTGCTCGCTGGGAATGAGGCCTCTCCCTGCCCCGGTGCACCCTGGGATATCATGGTGGGTCTCCTCCCGCAGGACCCCGCAACTCGCTTCCGTCCCTGAATTGTCACCCCCCTCATAGTGGAAGCTCCCCCGCGGTCTGCGCATGCGCAGCATTCTAGCGGTCGCTCCCTCCCAAGTATTACGCATGCGCAGACCATTCCTCGTAGGCTCGTTGCCGCCACGCATTGAGCAGAATCTATACGCATGCGCACCGTCAGACGCGGAGGTACACGACATATGTTGCGCATGCGCAGTCCACTTCGCCACGCGCCTTTCCCAACGCGCATGCGCCTGCCGCAGTAGCGCGACGCTAGGAGCAGAAGGACCCAGCGTCATCCCGTCTTTTGGGTGCCGTGATGGATGCCTGATTAAAACTACTCCTCTCCGGGGTCGGGGCTGGGGGAGGGAGCCCAGATGGGGGTAAGAGGGGAAGGGAAGGGAGCAGGTCCAGGGGCCGGTAGTTTAGGTCAGGCGCGGGCAGGGGCAGCCCCACCGGATACAGGGAGGGGTCCTGGCTGGGTGGGCATCGGAAACAGGAAGGCGAAGCGGGCGAGAGAGAGAGAGAGAGAGAGAGAGAG
>NC_133779.1:61673748-61696254 GCF_003597395.2 Chelonoidis abingdonii | reverse complement strand
GGGTGTACGTGTCCAGCCCTTGGGGCGGGGGAAATACCTTCCCATAGGGCTCCTGCAGCCACAGCTGGAGGTGCAAGACAGAGGGGCTGGAGAACAGGGCAGGGGACCTTTCCCCATCTGGGCCCCCATAGGCTGTGTGTCCAATTCTCTCTCCCCCTCTCCAATCCCAGGACTCCAGCCAGGTCCCCCCGGACGAGCCCTGGCCAAGGATTGACCTGGGAGACAGCGGCTAGGAGTGGCCCTGGGTGAGCTGCTTTATGGGGGAGGCTGGATGGGACTGTGGGGTAAGACATGGGGCCAAGGCCACACATCGGGCAGAGCATCCAGCGACTGAGCCACCCACAGCTGGCTCCTTGCAGCTTGTCACTGTCCTGGTGGCTGCCTGCCCATGGCCAAGGTGCCCTCTGGGCTGCCGCCATGCCCCCAAAGGGAGGAGGAGGCTGAGGGGCCTGGAGCCTAGGGCTTGTCGCTCTGTGGGGCTGTCAGGGCCTGGGCCCACGGGAAGCCCATGGTTCTATAGAGCACTTCAGGGCCAAGGCCCCTGCACTATGGACCCAGTGCAAGGGCATGGACTGTGGGTGCAGAAGCAGGACCAGGTGCCAGTGACAACCGCCATGAAACCCTCCTCATGGTTATGCAGAGGCCCAGAGCCCGTCCACACACGGTCTGGGAGCACAAGCCCTGGGACTGCAGCTCCAGAGAGATGTGGGGTGGAGAGAGTGGAGTCACAGCCAGAGGTCCCCAGATTGTGGGGGGACAGTTTCAGCCCCATGGGCTGTGCAGAGCAGCAGAGGCAATGAGACCAAACCTGGGATCAATCAAAGTCAAGAATGGAAAACAAACAGCCCAAGATTTTTTCTTTGGGGGTAGAAGGTGGGTGAACTGGAGGGGCAGGGCTGGGCTGGCTGCAGGCTGTGGGTTGGGACTGAAGGGCACCCACAGGGGGTGGGGGCAACGCTGGGCCTGATGGAACATTTTGATTAGCTGCAGTTGAGATGCCAGGGGGTATGTGGGGGGAGCAGTTAGCAACAGGAACTGAAGCTGGGTCCTGGACCACCCCATCAGCTGAGGCCATTTCCCAGCACCACTGATCAGCTGAGTGGGCTCCTGGTGCCCTGGCCCGTATCACCACAACTGGGCCCTGTGGGCAGAGCTCATAGCTGAGAACTAGAAGCCTCGAGTTCTCGCTGCATCCCAGGCTCCCGCCCTGCAGCCAGTGCCCCCAGAGGGGAAGGGGAAAGGCCTCTGGCCCATTCCCCTTCCTCTGATTTTGAAATCAGGCTTTGCAGTTCCCACACATCCTTGGCAGCTGAAGGCAGAGCTTCTCCAATTCCCCCAGCCCTGGGGCTACGTGCCCATGGCTCCTTGTAGCCTTCCCCTGCCCAGTGGCCAGCCCAGCCCAGGAGACAGACACCCCATCTGTGCTCAGCTTCCAACTCTTTATTGTTCATATGAAAATAGGACCAACTCCTCACTCGTGTCCTGGCACGGCCCCACAGCCGGCTATGGGAACCCAGCTCTCCTCACCATCCCACATCTCCCTCATTCCGCTCCGAACTGCCCCGAAAGCCTCCTTCCCATGGCTGCCAGCTCCGCTCTGAAGCAGTGAAGGCAACCCCCGCCCTGGGATGGGTCTGTGACCCCTGCAGCACTGGGCAGTTATACCCCAGCTCATGGTGGCTCAGTGCCATACTGCAGGGGCAGACTGGTACAAAGCCCTTTGTACTGGAGTAAGTGTCTCCGTGCCAGGCGCTGCACTGGGATAACTCTAGCAGGGTAAAGTAGCCCCCGTGCTGACACGGCTTTACTGGGTCCAGCTACGCTCGGGGAAGTCAGAGATCACACCACGCTGCAGGGTAACTGCCCAGGGACGGACACATGGCCGCTGGAAAGCTCCCCCCTGCCCAAACAAAGAAGAGGACGTGTTCGGGGTAGGTCCTCTCCGCCAGGACTCCAGTGTGGGGCACTGCAGCCTCCACCCAGCCTAGGGGGTGACAGCCGTTGCCGTGGAACGCTCAGTGCTGGCTGCAGGGAGGCATGAGGTGTTTATGGGAGGAAGAGCAGGTGTGGAGAGAGATGCTGTGGGGTGCGTAACGGACACAAGGGATGGGGGGGTCAGATGGCAGCCCCCTGAGCCAGCCAGCCCTCCTGCCCTAGGACCAGATAGGAGCCGCGCTCCCTAGAGGGACAGGCCCCATGCCCCATTCCCCAACCCCCTGAGCCAGCCAGCCCTCCTGCCCTGGGATTGGATGGGAGCTGGCGCCCTCTAGTCCCATCAATGTCCTTCCACGTCCCATTCTAGCTCGACTTCCTGCCAGGTGGCGCCTGCTATGCCCAGTGCCCGGAGCCGATGGGAGAGGGCTCGGTGGCAGAAGAGGGGGCATTCTGCTGCAGTCCCAGCTCTCCCACGGGGGAGGGGGCCAGAGAGCTCCAGGCAGCGCCAGCGCCCCAGGCCGGGCGCTAGGCTCGCCGCGGGCGGCCGGATGTAGTGTTCGTGCCAGGCCGGCTTCCTGGGCGAAGCTCTCACCACACTCAGTGCAGGAGTAGGGGCGGGAGGGCAGCAGCTCCAGGGGGCGCTGGTGGGAGGCCTGATGGCGGCGCAGGTTGGGAGTGGCGGAAGCTCTTGCCGCAGTCGGGCACTGGTGGGGCAGGCTGCGGCCGGCAGCGTGACCCAGCCGTGGCGCTGGTAGTTGGCCAGCTGGCCGAAGCGGCGGCCAGTCGGGGCACTCGAAGCGGGGCGCAGGCAGTCGGGCAGTCGGGGGGCGGGGCGGGGCATGCCCGCGCTGGTGGCAGATGAGGGCGCGGGAGTTCTCGAAGGGCTTGCTGCAGATGAAGCAGACGAAGAGGGCGTCGCGCAGATTTCTCCTGCACAAAGTCCTCAGGGTGCTCCGGCTTCATGTGCCGGCTCCTTGAATTCCGTCCGGGAAGGTGATCAGGCAGTGGAAGCACTGGTTGGAACCCAGGCGATCTGGGGGAAAAGGGTGGGAGGGAGACTCAAGGCTCCAGCCTGGGCTGACCCCCGCCCCAACTCCCTGCCCAGCCTGGGCTCCCCACACCGCCGGGGGGGATCCCCTAATCCCTGAGCTGCATAGCGCGGGCTGGGGAGGGGACCGGGTGACCTCCGCGAGAGAAGGGCCGGGAGTCCTGGCACTGGGGGATCTGGAAGCCGGGGTGCAGTTCCCCAAGGGAAGGCTGGAGCCTCAGTGCTGTGGCGTTTAAAGCCCTAGACAACAAGATACAGGGAACAGCCGTGTCCACCCCAGTACTTACACGAGGGGGCTGTTGCTGGAGAGGCCTTAACCTTCCCCTCAGGGTGGGCCGGGTGGGTTCATCTCATGCAATGGGCTCTGAGTCAGAGCTGGGGCGCGGCCCGGGCCGGGCAGCCTCCTGCTTGCAGGGAGCGCAGGCCGCACTGGGATCTCCTGCGGGAGCGGCTCAGCCAGGGGACGCTTCTCTTGCTGTGACTTCACCCCCCCCCCCCCCGTTCTCAGGCACAAAGCCCCAGCCACATGCATGCTGGGCGCTGCATTTCTCAGCGGAGAAATGACCGAACCAAATGCATTCTGCGAGTTGAAGTTCTTGCAGAGGAGCAGTGGCCAGGTAAGCTGGGAGATGTAGTTCTCACGATAGAACAAGGCCCCAGCCCGATGCATGCTGGGAGTTGTAGTTCTCAGTGAAGCCAGAAGCTGCAGCTGTTAACTGCCTTCGCTGACACCGCAGGACACCAGGCCACGTGCTGGGAAGGGCCCCGGGCTCCCCCGCCAAGTAAAATGCAACATGCGACGCTGCTGCTGTCACGGCCATGGCATCACCACCGCATGATGTCGTCACCCACCTGACACCCAGCATCCCCACCGCCGTCACCCACCTACATGGTGATGTCACCCATCAGCATCACGGCCCAGGCCAGCTCCTCACCCCGATCATCCTGGGAGCCAGTCCCCCACCCCCCCAAACTCCTGCCCCTGATGCCAGGTGTCCCTGCAACTTCATCACCCACCCAGACCCGCAGACACGGGCGCAGGGGACAGAGTTCAGCAGAGATACAGAATCACTTTTATTATTAAACAAGGTCCCCACCCCCCACTATTTCAATGAGCTCGTTAATATTCATCATTCTGCTACTGGCTGGCCCGCCCACAACCTGCTACCTCCAAGGCGGAGCAGACAGGATGCGCGGGTGGGATCTGCCCCACCCAAAACCCCGGCGGGGGCGCTGGGTTCCAAACACACCCGGGGCTAGTGGAAGGGGCACCTTAGTGGCTGCCGGCCTAATCTGCGTGGGGCAGAGGGGCAGGAAATGAGTGATGGGGTCTTCTCCCCAACCTCGAGGGCAGCAGTGGGGGAGGGGGGCTGGGCCCCTCCAGCTCCACAATCTTGCGGCCCCAAGGGTGAGTGGAGATTGCCAGGTCTGAGCCCCCAATGGGGCTCCCCTCTCTGAGGTCTGGGGGGCAGGTTGGGAGGCCCTGGTCTGCAGGAGGGAAAGATAGGGCCAGGCTGTCTGGGGCCCTCGTCAGAGTAACTTGAATCTACAAATCAACTAGAATAAAGGAAGTGTGGGGGGGTCCCCGGCCCCCATTTCTGTCTCAGGGGCTCAAGACTCCAGATCCCATCACTGCCACCAACCCCCAGGTGCAGAAACCACTGCGAACATCACCCAACCCATGGATCCCACTGCATCCACCCTCCTCTCTCCTACTACAGCAGCCACCAATTCTCATCTGTGGATCCCACCGCACCCACCATTCTGGCTCCCTCATATCCTCCCACAGAGCCCCATCCACCACCATCCAACCCACAAATCCCACCGCACACACCAACCCCCAGCCTGTGGAACCCACTGCCGTCCAACCCACACATCACACCACTGTCACCATCCATCTCACTCCCACTTTCCCCACCCCCCAGCGCCATAGCAAGGTAGGGAGCTACAGCTCCCCTCGGGCATGCAGCATGTAGTGCTCATGCAGATCCGCTACCAAGCCGAACTCGCCCGGGCACTCGGTACAGTGGTAAGGTCCGTCTGCTCCCTCGGCATCCCGGGCGCCATTGGCCTCGCGGGACGGGGCAGGGGGCCCTTTGTTGCGGGGCGGGGCCGGGGGGCTGCGGCGCCAGCCATGTTCACAGCGGTGAGCCTCCAGGGAGGCAGGCGAGGCGAAGCCCAGGCCACATTCAGCGCAGATGTAGTGGAAGGCTCCAGCTCGGGGTGAGGGGGGCACAGGCCTGGCATCGCGGCCCTCTGGGTCTCCAGCAGAGGGTGGGGCCGGCCGGGGCGGCGGCGGCTTGGAGGAGGAGGTGTGCGGCCGCTTCCGGCCCACATGGTAGCTGCGATGCACCTTCAGGGCCCGCGAGGTGCCGAAGCCGCGCCCGCACTCAGGGCATTCATGCCACTCAGGGCTGGGGGCCTGCGGGGAGCCCAAGTGCCCCTGGCCGGCATCCCCCTCCTCTGCTGCCACCTCCTGCTGGGGCTCCGATACTGCCGACCTCAGCTCCTTGCTCCTGGGACCTAGAGAGAGATGGGGTTGGGGGGTGTCAGCAAACTGTCCCTGACCCACAGAGGCCACAGTCTTCGGGCAGCCCAACCACAGGGAAGGGGCTGACCTGCACGGCCAGGGGTCTGGCTAGTAGCACTATGCTGAATCTCTGTCGGAGGAGAACCCAGGAGTCCCGGCTTCATCTCCCCTTGCTCCAACCACCAGACCCCACTCCCCTCACAGAGAACCCAGGAGACCCGACTGACTCCCAGCTCCACAGAGTGAGATGACCAGCCCTAGGCAGAGCCTCCCACCTACCTGGGTACCCGTTGGCAGAGGGCGTGGATGGCCGGCTCTCTCCAGATGACACTGAGGTTGCTTCCGATTCATCCTCTTCTTCGTGCACTGTGGAGACGCCTGCAACATCCACTGCACGTGAGAGGCTGCCTTTTCCCACCCACCCAACCCACTGGGGGTGTCCCATAACTCCAACCCACAGCCCTGCCGGTGCCCCTCAGTTCCTGAGCTATAGAAGTTTTCCCCAGTGCCCCTTGTTCTGGCACACACGAAAGTATGCACAGGTAGGATGCAGCTAATCCCCCTTCTCCCCACGGCCTCAGGCAGCTACTCAGGGAGCACAAACTGTTAAGGGCACCAGAGAGCTACACACACCAAACAAACCCTGGGATCCCCGCCTTTCAACACAGGGACCAATCAAAGGAGAGCCGGGGTGGAGACAAACACCTGTTAAAGTGCACTGTGTTCACCTACTGCTGAGATGCGGCCCTTCTGGGGTGGGACATGGTGGGTGTTTAACCACACACACACACACACGCACGCCCGCCCGTGCTCTGGCAGGAATATTTTAGCCTTCACATGATACAAAAGCCAATTAAAGGACATCAGTAAGAATCAGTTGTTTTAGCATGAGATTTAGTCCAATTGCAGCTCGACTGGGCCCGCTCTTCCTGTGTTGCCACCACCTACCCAGCAGCAATCAGGATCATTGGGAAGGAGAAATTCCAAATCCCAATAATGCAACTGCAGCCTGATGTTTCATTAAAGGGAAGGGTGGAAGAGGGCAGGGGAATCCCCAGCCCCTGCAATGCCCCTCCCCACCAAGCCACCCCACCAGCCCACCACCATTGCCCTGCCCTTCACCGGTTGAGTCCCATTCCTCCTCCTCGAAGATCACAATTTTTTTTTCCTCGCCTCCCCTCCACATCTGGGTGCTTGTGTGTTCCAGACATCATCCCTACAAGCGATCAGCCTGGCTTAGGGCTGAGAGGCCTTGCTCATGGGGTCCCTGCTCTGTCTATCAGGGGAGCTGACCCCCCCAATGTGCCACAATTCCCACAATGCCACCAGGTTATACCAAAGATTAGGAGAAGAAATGTGAGGCTCCAAAACCGACCTTTAGCTCCTGGGAGCTATATTAGACCAAGGGGCAGGGGACACTCTCACAGTGGGCTGGAGCTATATGGACCAAGGGGAGAGGGTTACATCCCAATGCACCGGTGCTGGGCATATAATGCCCAGAGGGAGGAGGGGTCCTATCCCATTAATTGCACCGGTCTGGAGCGATATGGACCAGGGTGAGGATGGTTCCATCCCACAAATGCACCAGGCTGGACTATATGCAGGAGGGAAGGGTCCCATTCCCACAATGCATCCAGGCTTGGTTATATGGACCAAGGGGAGCGTCGAGGGCGTTTCCACCCCACAATTGCACCGCTGGGCGTTATTGAACCAGGGGGGAGGAGGTTCCAATCCCACAACTGGCACCGGGCTGGGGTTTATGGCCCAGGGGGGAGGAGGGTTCCCATCTCACAATGCACTGGTCTGGGCGATATGGACACAGGGGGAGGAGGTTTCCATCCCACAAATGCAATCCGGGCTGAGAGCGATATGAGAGATATGGACCAGTAGGAGGAGGTTCCATCCCACAATGCACTGGGCTGGGACGATATGGACCAACGGGAGGGGGTCCCATCCCACAATGCACCGGGCTGGGGCGATATGGACCAGGGGGAGGAGGTTCCATCCCACAATGCACCGGGCTGGGGCGATATGGACCAGTAGGAGGAGGTTCCATCCCACAATGCACTGGGCTGGGACGATATGGACCAACGGGAGGGGGTCCCATCCCACAATGCACCGGGCTGGGGCGATATGGACCGGGGGAGGTCGAGGGGTCCGACCCCACAATGCACCGGGGCGCTATGTCCCGGGGGGAGGGAAGACCCCCCCCGATCCCGCCATGCACCGCACCGCCCGCCACTCACCGGCTCCTCCGGGCCTGACCCGGTCCCGTCTGGCCGCCGCGGCAGGACCGAGTTGCGCAGGCGCAGCGGGAGCGAGGCAGGGGGCGTGGCCCCGGCAGCGCCCCCGACGTGGGTCTTTGCGCGTGCGCGGGCCGCCCATTCACGTCTGCGCTCTGGTCGAAAGGCATTGCGCATGCGTAGTGATGAGGGGACTCGAACTTCGGGGCTCTGCGCACGCGAAGCCTCTCCTGAGTCGATGCGCCTGCGCCGAGTGGAGGCGGTGAGGCTGGGGCGAGTTCGTCCCCGCTGTAGGGTTCTGCGCATGTGCGACGGAGTGTGCCATTTTTGCTGCTGCTATGGGGGGAATAATGCTCCCCGTTTTCATTATTCCTCTTGGTATGGTCTAGCTCTGGAGTCTCGTGCAATGCACCACTGGAGGTGCAAAGGACCGGCCCACAAACTGGGGGAAGCTGGTGTAATGCACGGGGATGCAGTGGTCTGGTCCGTATACTGCGGGCGGGGCTGGTGCAACGCACGGGGGGTGCAAGTCTGGTTTGTACACTGGGGGCGCTGGTGCAATGGTCCGGTCCGTACACTGGGGGCGGGGCTGGTGCAATGCACAGGGGTGCAATGGTCCGGTCTGTACACTGGGGGCGGGGCTGGTGCAATGCACAGGGGTGCAATGGTCTGGTTTGTACACTGGGGGCGGGGCTGGTGCAATGCACAGGGGTGTAATGGTCCGGTCTGTACACTGGGGGCGGGGCTGGTGCAATGCACAGGGGTGCAATGGTCCGGTTTGTACACTGGGGGCGGGGCTGGTGCAATGCACAGGGGTGCAATGGTCTGGTCTGTATACTGGGGGCGGGGCTGGTGCAATGCACGGCCGTGCAATGGACCAGTCTGTAAACTAGGGGGAGCTGGTGCCTGGGTCCCAAGTACCCACAGTGGGGGGTGCCACGTTCCAGGGGCCTGTGATGCCCTGCCAGGGTGGGAGGCGGGCGCCTGCTTGGGGGCCCGATGCACCATGAGCGAGCTGGCTGGGCAGCAAGGGACCCTGTGCCCTGGCCTGCCATGCCCCAGGCAGGAGCTGGGGTGACCCTCACCCTGGTGCAGTGCTACTCTATCCTGGGGAATTTCCCAAAACCTGGGAATGTGTGAGTAAAATGTTTTGAATGAAAATTCCCAATTTCCCAAGTTGAAACATTTTACTCACACATTCCCAAGCTCTGGGAAATTTCCCAGGATAGAGAAGCGCTGTAAAAACTTTATTTGGGAATTTTTCACCAGATTTGGGAAACTTTAGCACTAGATTGGGAAAAGTTGGCATCACCATATAGCAGCACTGCCCCGCACGGTGCTCTCCAGAATGTCCCTGTCCGGAGCAGTCTGGCCCCTGGCCCAGGAGGGTTGTGGGGAAGCCGGCAGTGCCTGGGACAGAGGGCGCAGTTGTGCCATGCTCTGGCTGCCAGATGCAAACGTGGCCTGGCTCCAAACCAGTGGAGAACATGCCCACCATACGGGCGACAAGGGCGTTGCCACTGGGGGGGCAGTGTATGCTGGCAGCAGCCCTGAGCTGGGCCTGGGGCCTCTGGCACGTCCATTTGCCTTGGAGCAGCTGGCCAGAGTCCTGGCTTTCAGTCCTAACTACTATGCCCCAGTCCCCTCCCAGAGCTGGGGAGAGAACCCAGGAGTCTTGGCTCCCAGTCCTGCCTCCCTGCTCTAACCACTAGACCCCACTCCCCTCCCAGAGCCAGGGAGAGAACCCAGGAGTCCTGGCTCCCAGGCCTGTCCCCCTGCTCTAACCACTAGATCCTGCTCCCCTCCTAGGGCAGGGGAATCGCTGGCTCTGTGGCCGGTCCCGTTCTGCTCAGTGTTTTGTCAGAGCTGCTGAAGGCCAATGGAGTTGGCCTGAGCGAAACTGCAGGATTCCCAGCCCGGGCGGGTTCAGTAGCTGGACGGAGCTAGGTGGAGCGGAAAGGAAGGAAGCCAGAAGTGCAGAGATAGTGTTCTCGATAAGATGTTTGGGGTGAGGGGGGTTGGGGTCAAATGGGATAAAGAACAAGGGGAGGAAAGTTAATCTCTTGCCACCTAAATTTTCTAAGGTTGGATATGGTTAAAGCAAGAAGCTGGGAGCCAGGACTTGCCTGGGTTCTCTCCAGCTCTGGGAAAGGGAGTGGGGTCTTAGTGGTTAGAGCGGGGGGGGGCTGGGAGCCAGGACTTCCTGGGTTCTTCTCCAGCTCTGGAGCTTCTGATAACGAGCTCTTTGGGGTGGGGGCTGGTGGTTTTTCCCGAGCTCCGGGAGGGTGGGGCTGGGAGCCAGGATCCTGGGTTCTGCTCCCCGTGCTCCTCTGGGAGGGAAGTGAGGGCTGGTGATTAGAGCAGGGGGGGCTGGGAGCCAGGAGTCCTGGGTTCTCTCCCTGGCTCTGAGAGGGAAGTGGGGGCTGGTGGTTAGAGCAGGGAGGGCTGGGAGCTGAGACTCCTGGGTTCTCTCCCCGGCTCTGAGAGGGGAGTGGGGTCTAGTGGTTAGAGCAGGGGTGGAGGGGCTGGGAACCAGGGCTCCTGGGTTCTATCCCTGCTTTGGGAGAGGAGTGGGATCTGGGGGCTGGGAGCCAGGACTCCTGGGTTCTCTCCCCGGCTCTGAGAGGGGAGTGGGGTCTAGTGGTTAGAGCAGGGGTGGAGGGGCTGGGAACCAGGGCTCCTGGGTTCTATCCCTGCTTTGGGAGAGGAGTGGGATCTGGGGGCTGGGAGCCAGGACTCCTGGGTTCTCTCCCCGGCTCTGGGAAGGGAGTGGGGTCTAGTGGTTAGAGCAGGGGGGGGCTGGGAGCCAGGACTCCTGGGTTCTCTCCCTGGTGCTGGCAGGGGTGTGGGGTCTAGTGGTTGGGGGGGCAGGACTCCTGGGTTCTCTCCCCGACTTTGGGAGGGGAGTGGGGTGTGAAGGTTAGAGCAAGGGAAGCTAGGAGCCAGGACTCCTGGGTCCCCTCGCTCTGCGTCTGTGCCAGCTCCGCCCCTCTCTCCCCAGGGTTCTCGCTGGGCTGCACCATCCAGTCGCACACCAAGGGCATCTGGATGTGGTGCCTGCCCCACCCCCACCCCCACCCCCGCCGGGCTGGCCACACCCTGGTGCTGCTGGACACTGAGGGGCTGGGCGACGCGACGTGGAGAAGGTGAGTGGGGAGTTGGGGGGCAGCATATGAGAATCAGCCAATTAGCTTTGCAGGATGGAACAGCCCTTATAGTTCCCAGGGGATGCTGGACATTGTAGTTCAGGGCAAGGCATGCTGGGAAAGGGGATGGAGTATTTAAGGAGCTCCCGCTGCTAAGGGACAGACTCAGCGAGCCCCACGTAGGGGAAGGAGGGGCTGTCTGATGTGGGGTGATGCCCTCTGAAGGGGGCAGTGCCAATGCTGGGAGGGCTGGGGATTCGGTGGCGGGGCTGGGAAGGGAGCCTCAGGGGTGTGGCTGGACACATTTGTCCTGCCCGGGGAGAACTGTTGAGAGATCGAAAATGTTTCCCATCCCGAATCGTGATGAAAAGTCAAACTCGGGGGAAGGTGCCAGGGCCTGAAAATCAGAAACGTGCCCTGGGTCCGGGTCACGCAAAAAACTTGGGTCGTTTTCAACTATTTCATTTTGATTTTCCACCTTTTTATTTTCTTTCTTAACTGGGTCTAAATTTACCAAAACATTGGCAACGAGCCATCTTGAAAAACAGCAAGTTTCCGGTTCCCTCCAAATGCTTCACCCCCAGTGAAATTGTGACCCTCAGTGCAGGGTGTGCACCATGGCCCCCTCTAGTGGCCGCTCCGCATGGTAGGTAACAACCCACTACTGCCACCAGTTGGCGGAGTCACTGCTTCAGCTCCAGTGCTTCAGTCGGCTGCTCTGGACCCTGGAGGTGGTGGATTTGATCCCAGCTTCTGAGGGTTGTTATGGAATATCCTCCCCATCCCCCAGTCTCTTCTGAGCCCCCACTGCAGGTGGGTTGAGGGGTTCTGAGGGAGTGGGACCCCCCTGCAGGGGGCACCACATCTCCGGTTCCTTAGCCCGGCCCCCAGCTACGTGACGGAGCTGACGGTGCGCATCAAGGTGAAGGCGGCAGGCGAGGGCGGCCGGCAGGAGGGGGAGGATTCGGCCGAGTTCGTGCGGTTCTTCCCGGCCTTCGTGTGGGCCGTGCGGGATTTCACGCTGCAGCTGCAGCTGGACGGGCGGGAGATCACCGAGGACGAATACCTGGAGAATGCCCTGAAACTAAAGCCAGGTAGGGGAGTGATGCCGGCCCCAGTGCAGCTCTAAGGGGCACTGGGATGCAGGGGGTGGGGGGCTCTCCCGTGGCTGTCAGGGCTGGCCCCAGGGTGGCACTAGGGGGCACTGTGCTTGCAGAGGGGGTGACTTTTGCTAGAGACACAGACCCCAGCCGTTGACATCTCGCGGGGGTTACCAGTCCCTGGGAGTTTGGGTGTTTGCTGTCCCAGACACGTTCCAGCTTGGACGGTTCCCTGGCTCCCCTCAATCCCCTGTGGATATCGGGGTCTCTTCCCCCAGGGGAATCTGTCCAACAACTGTTGAGCTGCCCCCAGAAGCAGCCGCCTGTTGGCACAGGGCTGCTGTCCAGCTCCCGTCTCCTCCCCAGGCAACAGCCAGCGAGCCCAGCTCTACAACCTGCCCCGCGAGTGCATCCGCCAGTTCTTCCCGGCCCGGAAATGCTTCGTCTTCATCCAGCCGGCCAGCAGGAGGGACCTGGCCCGGCTGGAGGAGCTGCAGGAGGCCGAGCTGGAGCCCGAGTTCCGGGAGCAGGTGGCCCGGTTCTGCCACCACGTCTGGGAGATGTCAAAGCCCAGGACCATCCCAAGCGGCCACGTGGTGACCAGGGCCAGTGAGTGTCGGTAGCCCTTGGGCCAGGGGACAGTGGGGCAAACGGGGCTCGTGGGGTGCTGGGCAGGTGAACCGAGCTGGGAGGGGGTCCCACGTAGCCAGCACTGGTGGGGCTAGCGCTGAAGCCTGCGCCCAGCTCTGGGGTGTGCGGTTAGAAGGGCCGCTGGAAAATTGTCAAGGGATGAAACAAAGCTGCAGAAACGACCCACATGGGGAGAACAGGCCAGGTGGGGGGAGCACAAGAGAGCAGATCTGGTCAATGGATCCCAGGGGAGATGGGGAGAGGCCTGGATAGCAGGGTGGGCGCATCTCTCCGGGGAGGGATGCCTGGGTCCCAAGGGCCGTTTGGGCTGCAGAGAACTGCAGAGCAGGGCCCTGTGGTGGGGCAGGGAGGGCGAAGCCAGGCACGTCCCAACAAGAGATGAGGCACCAATTGTTCAGAGAGGCGGGGCATTTGGGAGGGGGGCATGTCCCAGGCTCGGCATTGGTCCTGCAGGCAGAGGGCAGTTCAAGGAGTGCAGGAACAGGCAGGGAGCAGCCAGGGTCCTGGAAGGTGTGGAGAGGGGCTGGGTACCCTGGCACTAATCCTGCCCCCCTCCGGCTGCGCTGGGCCCCGTGGCACTGACCCTGCCCCCCTCCGGCAGTGCTGGGCCCCGTGGCACTGACCCTGCCCCCCTCCGGCAGTGCTGGGGAACCTGGCGCTGACCCTGCCCCCCTCCGGCCGCGCTGGGCCCCCTGGCGCTGACCCTGCCCCCCGGTGCTGACCCTGGGCCCCCTGGCAGCCCCCCTCCCCCCTCCCGGCCGTGCTGGCCCCTCTGGCCGCACTCGGCCCCCTGGCGCTGACCCTGCCCCCCTCCGGCTGCGCTGGGCCCCATGGTGCTGACCCTGCCCCCTCCGGTAGTGCTGGGCCCCGTGGCGCTGACCCAGCCCCCCTCCGGTCACGCTGGGCCCCGTGGCGCTGACCCAGCCCCCCTCCGGTCACACTGGGCCCCCTGGCGCTGACCCAGCCCCCCTCCGGTCGCACTGGGCCCCCTGGCGCTGATTCTGTCCCTCCGGCCACACTGCGCCCCCTGCCCCTGCCCTCCTCTGGCCGCGCTGGGCCACCTGGCGCTGACCCTGCCCCTCCAGTTGCGCTGACCCTGCCCCCCGGCGCTGACCCTGCCCCTGCCCCTCTCCGGCCGTGCTGGGCCCCCTGCCCCCCTCCGGCTGCGGTGGCCCCTCTGGCACTGATTCTGTCCCTCCGGCCGCACTGGGGAACCTGGTGCTGACCCTGTCCCTCCGGCAGTGCTGGGGAACCTGGCGGTGACCTACGTGGATGCCATCCGCAGCGGGGCGGTGCCCTGCATGGAGAGCGCGGTGCTGGCCCTG
The DNA here is from genome assembly GCF_003597395.2 of Chelonoidis abingdonii. NCBI lineage: Eukaryota > Metazoa > Chordata > Testudines > Testudinidae > Chelonoidis > Chelonoidis abingdonii. The sequence goes on along the minus strand of NC_133779.1, from coordinate 61,682,276 downwards.
GCGCAGATCGAGTACTCAGCAGCGGTGGGGGAGGCCGTGGCTGCATACGAGGAGCAGCTGGGGTGGCAGGCGGCGCTGCCCACGGAGAGCGTGCAGGAGCTGCTGGAGCTGCATGCCCAGTGCGAGCGGGAGGCACTGCGGGCGTTCATGGCGTGCGCCTTCAAGGACGACGACCGCCGCTTCCAAGGGGAGCTCATGGTATGGCCCCTCGCGCGGCCCGGGGGTTATGGGATAGCTGCCCCTCTGCGGGATGGGGGTGGGTGGGGTTCACCTGATCCCCTTCCCTGGGTACGTCCTAAGCCCAGTCCCTGCTTAGTTGGAGACCCAAGATGCCAGGCCAAGGGACCCGGCCCAATCTCCAGCCCTGGGTGCATGTGGACTGGCTCACATCCCTGCCCCATTTGGGCCCTCTCCTGGCGCATTCCCTGCCCCGCCTGTAACCCCCCACTCTGGCTCACACCTACCCCACCTGTAACCCCCCACCCTGGCTCACACCTGCCCTGTCTGTAACCCCCCACTCTGGCTCACACCCGCCCTGTCTGTGCCCCACCTGGCAGCGCCGCCTGGAGGAGCAGAAGCAGGAACTCTGCCGGTGCAATGAGCTGGTGTCATTGGACCGCTGCACGGCCACCCTGCTGGAGCTGTCGGACAAGCTGGAGGACCAGATTGGCAGGGGGTCTACTTGGTGCCCGGGGGCTACCAGCGCTTCCTGGACGACCAGTGGCATGTGGTGGAGAGATACTGGCAGGTGCCAGAGAAGGGGGTAAAGGCAGGAGAGGGCTGGAGCCTGGCTCCTTCTGTCTGTGTGTGTCTTCATTCTGCAGCATCAGGGGCAGCATCAGAATGCGTCTACCCCACCCACACAGCCCTCCCCACTGCCAGCTTGCCCCAGGCCTGGTTCCCGCAGCCAATCCAGTCCTTGGCTGCTCTGCTGGGGCACTGGTGCGGGGCCAGTTAGTGCCCGTGTGAAGAGGCCGTTTATCCTGTTACAAAACAGGTTCAGCCCCCAGCTCATCCGGAACCACCGCCGAGGGTGTCGAGTGGGAATGAAATGCTGACTCTGGAGCTAGCGCCCCTGGGAGGGGAAAGGCCCCATGCCCCCATTCCAACCCCCCGAGCCAGCCAGTCCCCTGCCCTGGGACTGGATCACGGGCAGCAACCCGTAGAGGGGAAGGATCCTGTCTCCCCACCTGCCTACCCAGCCAATTACCCTCTGGTGCTGTGATCCAGAATCCTGACCCAGATCCGGCCCCACAGGACAAACCCCTTGACCTGTTGGCTCCCACTCTCCAGCCCCAGGCCAAGGAGGTGCTGCAGGAGTTCCTCCAGACCCAGGAGGCTGTGGCCCAGTCCATCCTGCAGACGGACGAGGCCCTGATGGAGAAGGAGAAGGAGATGGGGGGACATTGCACTGCTGGGGCAGGGGAGAGGGTGCCTGGGCTGCAGCCTGGCAGGCAGAGTCACTATGGCCCTCCCCATGCTGATCCACGGTCTGTCCTCATGCCAGCCGAGTGAGCCTAGGCCGAGGCAGCCGAGCGGGAGCAGCAGGTCCTGAAGCAGAAGGAGGCTGAGCTGCGGCAGAAGCTGGAGGACCAGCAACGCAGCTACCAGGAGAACCTGCGGCAGCTGGAGACGAAGCTGGAGGACGAGAGGAAGAAGTTGCTGGAGGAGCAGGGCAAGATGCTGGATCAGAAACTCAAGGTACTGGAGGGGAGCGGTGGTGGGGCCGGGGCCACGGGTGCTTGGCACTGGGGGGACAGGATGAGCACAGTCCCCTTCCCCCCCACCATTAGCAGATTTCCCTGTTACTTTGGGATACCCTCATTTATTAGGGTTAGTCTTCTGGCTGGCTTCCTCCAGCCCCAGAACCGGATGAAAAAGCGCACGTGCGCGCACACACACACACAGTCTGAGAGGACTGGGTCAATCAGCACTCTCAAGCTGACCCCTTATATGCCCCTGGACTCAGTAGTCTGGGTCAAGCCACCTTCGTATGCCCCAGGTTCAGCACGTCCCTGTCCCTACTTTCACATCACAATTGTTCTGGCAGTAACCCCCTTGATCAGCAAACCCCACAGGATTTTGGGTGCTGCAGGGGTCTTTACCTTAGGTAAAAGAAGCGTTGCTGTAGAGTGAATGGGGGAAGCTAAAAACACCAGAGTAAAGTTCAGAGAGAGAGAGAGAGGGAAGCAACCAGCTTAACCATATAAGTTATTTTTTGGATCATTGTGATAACTGCACAAGGAGCCTAAACCAACATAACAATCAGTTTATTAAAGGTTACAAAAGTCATATATAAAAAACTCTACGTGATCAAACAAATCCAGGTTAGAAAATTATACCTGAAGTAGAAAGGAAAACAGAGAGTGAGAGAGCGAGAGCGCTGGGGTCTCACCACTCCCTGAAGCTTGAGCTGGTCGGGGTTCCCAGGTGATGGTGGTAGCTCAGGGTCCTGAGTGCTGGAGCCAGGCCGAGCCCCCCTGCACAATCAGTCAGCAGAAGATGAAATCCCAGTGGAACTGATGCAGTGTTTGGGTCCAGGCATCAGAGCACTTCCTGGAGTGCGAGTAGGAGTTTTTTGTAGGGAAAATACAATGGTTCAAGGGAGAACAATCCATTTTTTTATGAGTACAATGATGACTCCAGGGTTTTCTTTAGGCTGGACATGGGAGCTGCTCATTCCTGGCCGTGGGCGATGTTCCTTCCAGGGAGCTCACAGTGCAATTAGGCAGCTTCAGTATTTTGGATCCCAATAAAGGATTTATGACTAGACCTGGTCTGATAACTGCTGAGCTAGGGGGGTCCAGGCGGGTTCATTGACATCTGGAGCAGAGATCCCCCATCATGCACTGCTTCCCTGCTGTTCTGGTTCAGAGTTCAGTGCGGTTCCTGCCTTGGAGTCTCTGTTCTCCAGTCTGTAGCTCATGGAGATGCCTCCTTGTCCCATCTTCGATGCAAATGGCACTCAGGGTGTTTCCTTAATCCTGTCCCCCTTGTCCTGGGGTCGAGGTGTGTCTCCCACCCCCCGTCACTGCTCTCTGCAAAGCCTGTCTCTGATGGGTTTTGGTTCAAGCAGAGGCTGGTGGGGCGGGGAGTCCTTCATGAGTCAGACAGGTGGGATACTGCACCCCGGTTCCCCAAGGACACAGAGCTGACTGGTATCACCGCCCATGGGGCAGAGACTGTCCATGGGGCGGGGATGAGATTCCCCCTCACACTGTCGTTGCCTCCCAGGAGCAGGAGGCCCTGCTGAGGGAAGGGTTCCAGGAGGAGGCCAGACGCTTGGATAACAAGATCTGGCGCCTGCAGGAGCAGAGCGAGGAGATCCAGGAGCCGTCGTGGATCCAATCGGCGCTGGAAGTTCTGGCCGACGTGGCCCCCTTCGTGCTACCTGGCTTGGCTGGCAAGGCCGCCAGAGTCGTCAGCAGCTTCTTCCGGCGGATGTTCTGAGGGCGTCCCGCTCACCTCTGTACCCCAGCGCCCAGTTCACCCGTGGAACCCCCCACCACAGGACGCTCCGCCGGTGAGCAGCTTTGGAACGTCCAGCAGAGCATTGGGTGGTTCTGACTGCAAGGCCGGGGGCTCCCAACCCCCATGCTTCGTGGCCTGGGGTGGCCTCACCGCTGGCAGGGTCAGGGAGGAATATCTCACCCCACAGGGCCCTGCAGGGAGGGTCACTGTGGGAGACGTGTTACCTCAAGATTCAGAGGACTTGTTGGAGAGGGATATCGGGATGAGTGCGGCTCTTAGCCTGATCTGTGGGGCAGGACCCACAGACAGCCACACCTGGAGCTGAGGCAGCGTTCTGCCCTGGGTACCTCCCCAGCCCCGGGCCGAGGGAGGGAGCTGGTGTGGGTGCAGGATGCCTCTCTGCCTTTAAACTCTGCAATGAAACAAGCTTCCCCATGAACCTCGCTCACATGTCTGCGTGTTTTTGCTGCTCTCTGGTGACATGAATCGACCCCTGAAACTAAGAAACATGCAGGGCAGACGCCGGCTGCCCTGAATTTGGGCTGTCAAGGAAGGGTCAGTGTTGTGAGATTGGCTAGTGGTTGGCGGACGGGGACTGGGAGCCAGGACTCCTGGGTTCTCTTCCTGGCTCTGGGAGGGGAGTGGGGTCTAGTGGTTAGAGCAGGGGGGACTGGGAGCCAGGACTCCTGGGTTCTCTCCTCAGTTCTGGGAGGGGAGTGGTGTCTAGTGGTTAGAGCAGGGGGGCTGGGAGCCAGGATAGGGCCTGTCAGGGCATAGAGTTCTCACCGACTTATTAGTGAAATACCCAGGGAAGTTCTGGCAGCGCAAATGCTGGAGGACAGTTTAAGCAGCGGGATTGGCTGGCACCAGCGGGGGGGCATCAGGAAATGCACAAGGAGCCAAGTCACTCGCTGTGTGGAATCCCGACCCGGTCAGGACCCTGCGGGGTGGTGTGATCTTGCTGTCGCCAGCTGGCCAGGTGTTGTTTAGCCTGCTCCGTTTAAGGCTCCGAGACCTGCCCCATTTCCCACAGTGACAGGGAAGAAGCACCAGGGCTGGGTGTTCCTGCTGAAATGATTGTCAGTGACACAGATAAGGAAGCAATCATTAGGTCCCAGGGGTAACATGCCATTGCTATGAAAGACACAACTCCCACTGTGGTCAGGCTCTCTGCAGACATAGGCAGCAAACCATGTGGATTCAGGTCACGTTGGGAAGGTTTTGTAGAAGCTCAGGGCTGGATTTTCACCAACACTGGAGCCCTGTTCAGCCTGGAAGTGGGTGAAAATATAACACGAGGCCCCTGTACTTCCTGAGCTGTGTAAAGGGGCCCTCGCACCGGTGAGAATCTAGCCCTGCTCCACCAGCCCTTGTGGCTGCAAAGCAAACTTCCAGATGTGACCTCGGCTGGGCAGGGTTTTCTGCCTCAGTGTGCAGAGAGCCTGAGCTAAAATCTCTGTGAGTAGTATGAACTTCCCCCTTTCTAGTGACAGTCTGTTAACTCTGAACCCTAATGACCATACTATAACCTGTTCTGCTGATTGTTCCAGCTATGGGTCAGCCCGGCAGTAACACTTGAGGTTGGAGCCATTCGTTGCTGGGGGGGATGTGGGATAAACGCTCCCTTCATGTGGGCCTCTGAGGCAGAGTGCTTTGGACACCAGGTGTTCACACACCCCCTGCTCTTCCTGCTGGGCTCTCTGCTGCTCCCTCTGTTTAGCCCATGATCATGGAGGAGCCCGTGTACCTGGTGGGAACCGGTGCCGATGAGCAACAGGACATGTACAGCCAGTGGAACAATGCGGTGACCGCCATGGCTGCCATCGAGAATGAGGCAGCTCTCAGGGAGGCGCTGGCTCACTACACAGCCCACCAAGGGACCCTGTGATCACCGGGTCCGACGTCCTGCACAGCACAGGGCATAGGATGTCCCCGAAGTGATTTCTGTTTGAACGAGAGCAGATCTCATGGAGAAACACCCCACATTCCCCAGCAGGTGACAGCGTCGGCCTTGCGAGCAGGCAGCTCCTCTCGACCCGGTCACTTGCTTTCTAATCCCGGGCTCTGGTGCAATGTCAGGAAGCCCCCACCAAAGCCTCGATTTTGCTCCTCCAAGAGGATGAGGCCACAGAAAGGAGGAATCAGCCCCTGTGCTGCAGCTCAGATCCCATCTCCCCACCCCTGACTCCGGTCCCTGCGATCCTCCATCGCCATGAGGGGACCATTTTGCCTGAGGTGGAATAAAGTCCCCCTGAGAAAGGAGGGGGCTCATTACCACACTGATTGGAGCTCATGAATAACCTAGCACTTGGCCATCTCTGGTCCCAGGCAGAGGAGGCTCTGGAGCAGTTCCTGGCCAGTAAGAAGGCAGAGACAGAGGCCGTGCTGAAGGCCGACAACCTGCTGACTGAGGCGGAGAAGCACGTGGCTGGTGAGACCCCACAAGCAAGCCCCTGCCCCCTTTTCTTTGCAGCAGAACCAGTTTGTGAAATGGAGACCAGCCTTAAGCTGTTGGGGCCTGTGGCAAATTGCCGGTACTGTTCTGCTGGGTCTCGCGCTTTCTTCCTGGGTAGGGTTCAGGGCGTATTGCTTGCCTCTGAAACCAGTTCTTAATCACTCCCTAGTGTCCTTGAGGAGGGACGTGGAGAGGGAGGACCATGGCCCGCCCTCTCTACAGGGTCCCAACCCAGGGGCCCTGGGTTGTGTGTGACCACTTGACTAGCGGTGTTTTCCTGGGTTACTTCCTCATACCCGTCAGCTTGTGAAGTTCTCGCCTCTCTTCTATACAGCCTGGTGCCCCTTACTAGGGTTTTCTGTGGGCTTCCAATCCACGCAGCACTCCCCAAACTTCTATTCTCTCTGGACAAATATACTCTTCTTCTGCAATCTGGGCACTCTGCTACCAATCCACCTTCTCCTGACCACCCCTGTCTGACTGAAGCAGGTTTATCTCCATGGACTGGAGTAGGTCTCTAGTGGAGGTCAGTGCTCTAGTTAATCTAAAAGCAACCTCCTTCCCTTGCGGCGATAAGAGCCCCTGGCTAACACTCTTTGCTGCCCTCGTGGTATGCTGTATCACATATCCGCCCCGCCCCCTGCTCAACACGCAAGGGGTTGGGCTACTCGGGACGAGAGCATGTGTTGGCGTAGGAGGCCATCAGCGTGCCGTCCGTGTTGGCTTCCAGCCCTGAATGCTGGACCCAAAATGGAAAGGTTGCAGAAGAGAGGAAACGCGAACCTGCGTCACTCCTGGCGTTTCTTTCCTTGTTCCTATGCATTCACTGGAGCGGGGCGTGATTAAGTCACAAGCGGTAAACCGCCGCCAAGCCAGGAGAATGTAGCGGAGAGTCTCCATAGCCCTTTTAATCGCAGACATTTCCTTTTTCAACAACCAAGCGTTTTTTGTTCCCTGGGAGGAGCTTCGGCTGAGTACAAGATGGGCGTGCTCCTCCCCCTACCATCTGGGAAAGTACTTGCACCGGAGTCCACCTCCGAGGCGTCGTCTGCAGGATAGAACTTCTTCTCGATAGTCTGGGGCCAGAGTACCGGATGGCAAAGCATAGGGCTGGTCCGCAAATCAAAATGCTGCTTCCGCCGGCATCTGGTCCCACTTCACTTCAGCGGGGCCCCGAGTTTTATCAGATCCGTCAATGGCCCGCTCTTGGTGTGTATAAATGCAGGGAGTGAATCTCCGATGTATCCAGCTATAACCCAAAATGCTCTGACCTGCTTCTTGCGGATCGGTCGAGCCCAATCTTGTTTGCTCCCCTTGTTCCATTGGGGCTTCAACACCCCTTCCCTAACGCATGCCCGAGGATTTGGCCTCAGCTAGTCCTTCACGCATTTCAGAGGATTAGCGTGAGACCAGCCTTTTCGCAAAGCGTCAGCACTGCTCCACTTTGTCCAGGTGTGTCTCCAATCAGGGCTTGTACTAACTATGTCGTCTAGATAGGCGGCGGCATAGGTTGGCATGGGGTCGTATACTTATCCATAAAGTCTTTGGAATGTGGCAGGGGCCCCATGGAGTCCGAAGGGAGGAGCAGGTATGGAACAGGCATCGGGTGTCAAAAAAGCAGCTCTTTTCCTGGCATCCCTTCGGCCAGGGGCTATTTGCCAATATCCTTTGGTCAGATCTAGGGTAGTTAGGTATTTGCTTGCCTAACTGATCAACCAGCTGTCATGCGTGGTATCGGGTAGGAAATGAAGTGGGAATAGCTTCATTAATTTCCGGAAGTCGTTACAGAAACCTCAGGGTGCAATCAGGCTTGGGGACTAGTACCGATGGACTGGACCACTGGCTTGTGGGATTCCTCATGACCGAGTTTCCAGCATCTTTTGCACTTCATCCTAGATTTCTCCCTCTTAGGCTTCCAGTCTTCGATATGGTCTTATCGTCACCCTTATGCGGGGCTGGGTGACAATATGAATGTTGGACTAGTGCGTTCGAACCTGGTTGGGTTACAAAACCAACGTCCTGGTCCAGTGGATCATTTCAATGACTTCCCATCCGTTGTTCGGGTTAAGTCAGGGATATCTTTACTGCTCCTGCGGGCCATTCTGCCTGAGGTAGAGCTGCCTCGAGTGACAACACGTCTCTCTGTCATGCAAGGGCTTCAGTAAGTTGATGTGTATGTTTTGCTCTGGCCTTCCGGGCGGTCTGGTTGTCTACCTATCATTCCCTTCTCCAATGGCTTCACTATTCATATGGTACCGTGCCAACATGGCTAGGAGTTGCTTTCCTGTGTCGGGCACTAACACATCAACCCGTTCCCCGGCTGAAATCTTCGGCAATTTTTTGCCCGACGGTTTGTAGTAATGTCCGCTGTGGCCTCTGTGCTTTTTTCTAAATGCTCGTACTATCGGGGTTCTCGAGTTATCGCTCTCGCATCTGTGTTACATGTCAAATATTCTTTCTGGGTTGGTTGTTCCTCCATCCTCCTTGGCGATATCAATATCCCGGCGTGGGTGGGCGTCCATATAAGATTCAAAGGAGAAAAAGCGCGGGACGCGGGGAACTTCCCGTATGCGGAACATCTAGATAGACGGAAAGAGTACGT
>NC_133779.1:61654959-61673648 GCF_003597395.2 Chelonoidis abingdonii | reverse complement strand
CCACCCAGACGGGGTCCTGGGGAAGCCACAGGGTTCTGCACCCCCACTTTGCAGTCAGACGTGACTCTTAGCCAGCAAAACAGAGGTTTATTTGATGACAGGAACAGGGTCTAAAACAGAGCTTGTAGATACAGCGAACCGGACCCCTCAGCCGGGTCCATTCTGGGGGGCAGTGAGCCAGACCCTAGGTCTGCACTTCACTCCTTGTCCCCAGCAAGCTCCAGACTAACCACCCCCTCCAGCCCCTCCTCTCTGCTCAGTCCCTTTCCCGGGCCAGGAGGTCACCTGATCCCTTTGTCTCCAACACCTTCAGTTGGCACCTAGATACTTAAAAACTGCATAGGGGACACTGAGGCACCAACACAGTGTTCAGAGCAAACATTAAGAACAGTCCCAGTTCGTCACAGTATCCATGCAGCATTGTTAACTGACCATTGTGCTTTTCCTATGGATGTTAACTCAGTGCAGATATTAATGTTTTCTAGAGTGTAGGAATCTTGGCATTTAGCCATCAGTGCCATGAGGTGGGGTGCCTCAGTTTCCCCTTCCATACTGCCAGGTTTATTATGGTTTTTCTGCTGTGCCAAGCCTCAAGTCTGCTTACAGGGACTAGCTGAGAAGCTGTATTTCCACAGAGTCTCTTCACCAGGGTGTGATCTTATTTACACTCCTAGCATGTCCAAAAACTTTCCCCAAAATCATGCATGTTGCATCTTTTCATAGGATTTACCATCAGCACCAAATTCCTTGTCGTAAGGTTTACCATTAACATCGAACGTTTTATCATGAGATTTAACAAGAACACCAAATCTTTTATCACAGGCGGGTGTTTCCAAGGAACTTTCTCATACCAGGCCTTCTGTTCAGACAGCAGAGTTTATTGTTTGTTCAACACCCAGTGTCCTCCAGCTCCTGCCTGAACCTTCACACGCGTTCAGTTGCTGCTGTTTCTTTCCCTTCAGTGTGGATCTCAGGGTCACCATGGCTTTGGGGTTTTGGCACTCCAGGGACTGCTGAGTAAGGATGTCAGGAGGCTTTGCATGTTGACTGGCCCTCTGTGGAGCTGCTTCTCAACCCCAGGGTTTTGCCCATGCAAAAAATCCACCCGCCTCATGGAGTTACCCTGTGATCCTCACTCCCAGCTCTGGGACCTGCCCCGGGCCCAGCTCCCAGAGGGTTGTGAGTGGTGCTCTCTGGGGTAAGAGGCATTTCCCCCCAGCAGCTCTTCCACAGCTGCTAATCTGTCTCCTCCTCCCCCCCCGTCGGTAGGCTCTGCCTCCTGTCTGAGAGACCGAGGGCTTGTCTACACGGGCACTTCACAGCGCTGCAACTTTCTCGCTTGGGGGTGTGAAAAAACGCCTGCCCTCCCCCCCGCGCAGCAAGTTTCAGCGCGGTCATGTGCCAGTGTAGACAGTGCACCGGCACTGGGAGCGGCACCCCTGGGGGGGTGGTTTTCCCAGCGTTCTGCCCTGACTACACAAGTTACGTTCAAGCGCTGCTACGGCAGCTTTAGCGTTAGCAGTGTAGACGAGCCCCGAGTTAGTTTTCACAAGCCCATCAGGAACAGCCTCCTGAAAACCTGGTACCCGGCGTGGGGCACCTTCTGTCACCCCTCTCTCTATCCCTGAGCTGGGTGACAGCTCCCCTCCGGGAGGTCAGGGACACAGCTCTCACTGGTCCTCCCCACTTTCCTCCTCTGGGCCCCCTCTAAGACACACCTCTCCGTGCTTTCTAGAGTGGGGTCTATCCCCTGTTCACAGCGAACAGCCCTGACCCTTGTTTCACCCACTCCTCCCCTCCTGAGGACAAAGTAGGAGCCGGAGTCAGCTCCCCCCACCCCCACTGGGAGCAGGCAGCTTCCCCCTGCTGCAGAGGAATCAAGGAGATTCCCTCCCATTCGTTCAGCAGTTCCCGGGCCCTTGCCCTCTCCCTCTGCGGCCCCAGCAGAACGCGTCTCCTTGGGGCAGGCTGACCCCTAACAGCCGGAGAGGCAAGGAAGAAATTGTTACCGATTAGCATCTCAGTGGGGTTATTGTCCACCACGCCCACTGATAATCCAGTTTCTATCCCCTCAGTTTCTATACATGCACTTTGGCCAAAGGCACAAGGATTTTGTAGCCTCCTGCTAATGCGAGCTCTGCCATCTGTCCTGGCAGTGTGTCACCTTCTTCCACTGCACTCAGCCCGATCGCAGACATTTCGGCACCTGTATCTTCCCTCCTGAGGTGTTCCCTGCCATTAATGCCAACAGCCCTTATGTGCGTCATGCCTGGTTCTGCGGAGGCTAATGTCACAAAACCAGTATGATACATGGCAGGTGCCCGAGGTAGCAGCATTCACATGGGCTACCTGCTGCCTGCTTCCTCCCAGCGCAGGGTATTTGTTCCTCAGGTGATCAGTGGAATCACGGACACCAGCTTCCCAGGAGCTCCAGGGCTGGAGCACCCATGGGAAAAAATGGTGAGTGCTCAGCACCCTCCGGCAGCCAGCTACCCACCTCCCCCAGTGCCTCCTGCCTGCCCACTGCCTCCCTCCCCCACCGCAGATCAGCTGTTCCGAGGCCTGCAGGAGGTGCTGTGCGGGAGGGAGGGCAGGGCACGCTCTGGGGAGGGGGTGGGAAGAGACGGGGCAGGGTGGGGGAAGGGGGGGAGTGGGGGCTGGGGCTGAACCAGGGGAGGGTGAAAGCAGGTTAGAAAATCAGCACAGCTGCGTGGAATTACAGGGACAGCATCTTCTGGGCTCTTCTGTTTTCACAGGAGAATTGGAATGGGAATTAGAGGAATGGTTTGGGGGAGGTGAGCACCCAACCTCCCAGCCACCCTCCTTTTTCCCAGGGGTAAAACAGGAACTCTGCTTCCCTCGTAGAAACCCCTCGCTCTGTGGTTTAGTCACAATCGGTACCCAGGTCTGTTCAAAGTCATCAGCTAGAGATGCCATTTCAGCCCCAGTTTTGTCCCACAGACGCTGTCTCCTGTCATCGTTACATGCTCCTGAGCAACCAGGTGAAATATTTCTTTAAAGCTTGTAACCCCTGTCCCCTCCCCCACTTTCCCATCAATCTCCCTCTGTTTCAGGGGTCATCTGAACTCATTGCGAAACAATTTCTTTAAATTCACAATAATCGAAAGCATCCTCAGCTGGCACCTTACCGAACAGAGCCAGAGCTTTACCTGTTACCTTTGCAACCGACGGGGGGAGCATCTTGTCTTCGGGAATCTGATGAATCGCACAAAGGTAGTGAAATATTCAGCAATATCACCTGCCTCGTTGTGTGCAGGACACAATTGTTCCCATTTGTGGGTTTTTGGAGAGGTGGGAATCAGTGGCATGGGGGGTGGGGGGAGTTGGCTCTGCTTTTCTAGCAAGTCCAGTTGGGGTTTTCTCTCTTTCTCCTCAGATTCTTTGGCTTTCCGTTCCTGGGCTCTCTGGTGTGCGGCTGCTGGCCTGGCATCCTCTGCCCCCATAGCCCCCCTGTGTTACCCCTGGGGGTCCGCGCAGAATTCCTCTGTCCCGCATCATTGTGCATTTTCCTGCATAAAATCCATTTTGGCCAAGAAGCGCTGCAGTTTCGCCTTTTTCCCACCAGAGGCCGCTCTGGCGCCAGCCCAGCCAGCTGCGTTCACGCCGGTCGTTCTAGGGCCACAGCGGCCCCTGGTGGGCGTGTGGGGCAGGAAAATACAGAATTCTGTGCCCGGTGCTGCACATTCCCCCGGAGCCGGGTGCATCACAGCCCCTGCCAGTGCAGCCAAGCTAGGACAGGGTGGGGCACCCAGGGCTGTGGGGAGTCACAGACTGGGGCTCAGGAGCTACTGGGGGGCCAGCGTTGAGCCTGGGGACGGGAGAGGGGGCTGCAGAGACCCATGGGGATAGGGGGTGCGAGGACCGGGGCAGAGGTGCCTCATTGAACGGAAGATGCTTGAGGTCAGGCAGGGTCTGCATGGGGGAGGCTTCCAAACTCCCTAACAGTCCCCTCCACAAACTCACCTCCCCAACATCCTCCAGGTTCACTCCCAGGCTCCTTCCCTCTCCCTCAGCTCCTCCATTACCCCAACTCCCCCCAGCTTTTTCCCTGCTTCTGCGGGGTGCAGAAAATACAGTTCTGCTCTGTAGTGTCAATGAATTACAGAAAGTGCTGTATTAAAATGCCTTGTAAGGAATCTATTTGTCAAAAAAAAAAAAATACCAGAATCAGGTTTTTGTTTTGGTCAGTATTGTTAGGGACAGACTTGCTGGCAGATATTTGAAATAAATGACCAAAATCATTGACACTGGCATGATTCTGTTGTGCTACTTTGACAAATAAAATATGCAGAATTTTGTATTTTGCTTCCTGAATGACAGCCAAGGCCATCCATGGAAATCTCATTCTCTCACGCTGGGTGGAACATTATCGCAGTGTCCCGAACCGTCCTCCAGCAGGCGCATGTTCAGAGCTGGATGATCTGCCTGTCACTGGGGTTCCGGCTCCAGACATTTGTACTGATGCACCAACTTTGGATGAAATGAAGTGCACCATATCTACACTGAAAAACGGACGCAGAGCCGGTGCTGATGGCATCCCCTCAGAGCTGCTAAAATGTGCTATTGATCCTGTAGCAGAATCACTTCTGGCTGGTGTGGAGAAATGGAGCCCTGCCAACCACCTGGAAGGACGCTATTGTGATCTCGCTCCATAAGGGCAAGGGACCGCACAGTGAATGTAAGAGCTACCGGCCGATCACCTTGCTCCCCGTCAGGGAAGGTGTTTGCACATGTTTTGCCGGCACGCCTGGAGCCTTTGCTACATCGGACGCGTCATCCCCAACAGTCAGGCTTTATGAGGAACAGGGCCACATTAGATGCCATGTTGGAGATACACTGCGAGTTCTGGAAACCTCTGCATGTAGCATATGCTGATCTCAAGGCTGCCTTTGAGTCAGTAGACCCTGCCACGTCCACTCTGCTGGACTTGATTAGAGAGCTGCATTATGGAACCCCTGCCCATGGTTGTCTGGGGAACAAGATGTGAGCACCTTTTAAATCAGTATTTGGTGTCAGGCAGGGCTGAATTCTGGCCCCTGCACTCTTCTCAGGCAATGGATTTCATAATGCAGCATCCCGCCAGGTCCACAGACATCAAGATCGGGGATCTCTCACTCACAGACCCTGACTACGCTGATGACGTTGTTCTTTTAGTACTGAGCCCCGACAGGTTTCATGAGACACTCCAGCATACGGAGGAGGAGTCAGTGAAGGTTGGTCTCCATGTTTCATGGTCAAAGACAAAACTGCAAAATCTAGGACCAGGTCCACCCATGACTCCAATCTCTTTGAACAATGAAACCGTCAAATCAGTTTCCAGCTTTTGCTATCTGGGTTCTATATTTACCAGCTCCTCCAGTTCTCACACGGAGGTTCTCCGTCAGACTGGCATCACAGCATCTGCCATGGTCCTTTTACAATGGAGATGGAATCCACATCATCTTAGTGAGACAACCAAGTTCGGGATTTATTCGAACTGCATCCTTCCCATACTGCTGTACGGCTGTGAAACATGGACACTGCGCCACTCAGACTGGGCAAAGCTGGAGGTTTTCCACACAGAATGTCAACGTTGTATATTGGGCATAAAGTGGAATGACTTCATCTGTAATGCGGATGTTTATGGTCACTCAGATCTGCAGACTACTGGGGCCAGTGTCCACCGGTGGCGCCTCACGCTTTTCGGACACGTCCCAAGGATGCCACAAGACATTCCAGCGAACGCCGTTCTCCAGGTGCCTTGTAACGTCCAGGATAAAATTCCACCAACCGAAGGGAGGAGCGGGCCTAGAGGCAGACCCCTATTACGTGGGTTCATCAAATCTGTTCAAATGTCGGACTCTCAGGCCGTCAAGCTTTTGCGATTGTGCAGGGACAGACCAAATGGCGAACGATCGCCACGGCCGACAGTCTGGCTAAGCGTTGAAGAAAAAGAGAAGAATTTTGTAGAATTTTCAAATGTTGTGTGCAAAGTTTTTAATTTTTTGGTTCAGAATTTTCAATTTTTTGGCACCGAATTGTGCCAGGAGTACTGTGTGCAGCCGCCTCTCTGGCAGCGTCTGCCTGATTTATCTCCAAAATTCGCCTGTGTTTCTTTTTCTTTTTCTGCTGCCTGCAATCTGAGCAGCTCCAGCTTCCCAATGCTTTCACTGGTTTCACTCATCTGGCTGCTTTCTGTCCTGACGTCCCTTTCCCAAAATAAGCAAACCGAAAATAACAAACTGGTGACCTCTTCGACTGATCTCCAGTCACCACACATAACATCTCACTCCAAATATTTACACCGGCGTATGAAGTGCAAATCTCACTTAGAACAAGCTGTGCATTTCACGCTGCTCGCTGCCCAACTGTGACACGTTCCCCGGGGTGCAACCTGGAACTGGGGTACCGCTGAGCCCTCTGTCCCACCAACCTGGGCTCCCTCTCACACTCTGACAAGCTGCAAACCCCTCCATGACCTGCACTCACACAGCCATCCACAGGCAGGGTCTCACAGATCTGTGTTACATGAATGCTTCTCCCAGCCACTCATGAACTACCAATTGAGAGGCTGCAGCCGATTCCCCCAGCTCCCTAGCCTAGGACTCCTGGGCTGGACTGTCCTGCCTGGGTCAGAAGCCTGCCAGTGTTAAGTTTATTACCCAGGTCGCCACTTCTCCACGGGAAAGTGAACGTGCACCAGCTTTTGTACACTGAGCAGATTCCCCAGGCACCAGGGCCGTCCTTAGCCATAGGCAGAACAGGCAGCTGCCTAGGGCAGCTCTAGGTCCGGGGGCACCGCTCTGCCGGGAGCCCGGACAGATGGGAAGCAGTGGAGCATGTAAGAGCAGGGCTGCTGGGTCCTAGAGAGCCGAATGCAGCACAGTCTGAGGGAGGGGATTGGCTGCTGGGGTCTCTGGGAAGGGGTGGGGGAAGAAACTCACCTGCAGGGTGACCAGATATCCCGATTTTATAGGGACAGTCCTGATTTTTGGGTCTTTTTCTTATATAGGCTCCTATTCCCCCCCACCCCCTCCCGATTTTTCACATTTACTGTCTGGTCACCCTAGGTGGTGGTAATTGGTATCTGTATAAGACAAAGCCCCAAATATCGGGACTGGCCCTATAAAAATCAGGACATCTGATCTGGTCACCCTAGCTGGGGAGCAGTCTCTCCCCGGGCTGGCAGCGATCCATCTCATCCCGGGGGGAGCCACAGGGCAGGATGAGCTGCTGTGGCTCATGGGTCCTGAGATCAGATGTTGCTAGCTTCATCAGGGTCCGTTGGCTGGCGGTGGTGCCCGATCTGCGTGCGATCAGACCTAGATAGGTTTTGCGCTGCTCTTTGCCACTCTGACCCAAGAGTGGATTTTTGGGGGTCCTGCAGGTGTTCACCTATCTCCTCCTCTATGCAGTGTTGGACCAGCAGGCTGGGGGTGAGCCAAGCATGGAAAGCAGTACTGCATGCATTTACATTGTCATTTAACAAATTTGTTCTGCCAAAATGCTTGCTAACAATCCCTGAATTCAATTCAAATATTTTTTTTTAAATCAAATATCTTTAGCCAAAAACAGAAAATTAAGTTGTTGACAAATATTTCGTGACAAGTTTGGTTTGGGAAGGGAGTGGGCCAGTTTTCATGGAGAGGAAAACAAAAATGTTGACTGACTTCCTATAGCCCTTTTTACTGCTATAATGAGCCCTCCAAACTGTAATATGCTTCATGCTCCTTACTAGTGTACAGAGCAGGGTGCAGCAACCTACAGACATGTCCAAAGGTGGCAACGCGAGGCTGATTTTTGTTGCATGCGGCGGTGGGCTTGAGCGGCCCTCAGCCCATCATGCTTCTGGGGTTCGGCTGCTGCCCCTTCCACCGGAGGTCCCAGCCACCAGCCCGATCTCCAGCAACTCACTGCTGGCCTGGGACCCCCAAGGAACCCCAGGCTGGCAGCAGGCTGAGCAGGCCGGCGGCTGATACCCCAGCTGAGCCACTCAACCGCTGTCGGCCTGGGGTTCCATTACTCAGCTGGTAGCGTAGGGCTGAGCAGGACTAAATTCAACGAAACGGAAAACAGAGCAACTAATGACAAAGTGCAAGAACCTAGAGCAGTGGTCCCCAACCTTTTTCGTCTCATGGGCCAGTGCGCAGGTGCACTGAGAGGCCACTGTGGCCGATGGCACCCGCAGGCACCGCGTTGGGGACCCCTGACCTAGAGAGCCCCCTGAAGCACGCGGCCATCGTTTTGATTTAATTGGACTTGACCTGTACAAAGAATTGAGGGACACTGTCATCAATGTTGCCACATGCAAAATCGGATAATGGACATTGTACAGTTTACTCATTACCAGCATTTATATCCTAATGTGCACATTGCCACTCGTATTTCTGCTGAACAATTCCTGTAACAGGAGCATCAGGAGAACGGAGTTGCTCAAGCTGAAGCTCATTAAAAACTATCCCCGCTCTGCAAGGAGTCAGGAGCACTGACGGTCTTGCTATTCTTGCAATCGAACAAGACATCACTTTGTCTTTGTCATTACGATGACATTATTCCTGATTTTGCAGCCAAAAAAGTCAGAAAGGTTGTTTTTATTTAAAAACTAATCCTTGTTTCAATATCTCTTCATAGACATTTCAATAAAATATGACAAATTAAAAAAATTATATTATTGCATCATTCTGTCAAATCAGAATTTTTCTCTAGTGCTGCTTCTTAGTGCTAGTCCATCAGCGTTACGGTGGCTTCACTACGTTCAACTTGTTTTAATAACTGCATGTGGCAAGTTTTCCAGTAGCGTAAGCTTATGTTTTGTTGCTAAAGAGCAAGACAGGCTCAGGGCACCAGTTTAATAATCCTGCTAGGGCACCATAATCCTACGGACGACCCTGCGAGGGAACGCCCAGGGCCCCATCCCAGCTGTGGCTGGCTCCAGATCAGGCCATTGCAGCCACAGGCATAGTCTGAGGTTTGTATATGGGGGGACAGGGGCTGGGGGTACGGTGAAGGCTTCGTGGGGATCCGGAGGGGGCGTCTCCAGATGCAGGGGCTGAGGCTGATCAGGGGAAGGGCTTGTCAGAAGGTCTGTATGGGGGACTCAGTAGGGGAGGTTCTGGGTGTGTGTGTGTGTGAGGATCCAAATGTAAGGAGTTTGGGGGGGCAGCTGCCCATACAGTGACCCCCCCACACCGCTGAGGAGTGACGGGGAAAGGAAGCAGCGTCACTGCCTGGCTCTCAGCTCTCCTACCTGCCCTTAGGCAGCCCCCGCTGGGCACACTGACTGGCAGGCGCAGAGCACCTGGCCTGCCTTCCCCACTTCCTCCCATGCTGGGAGGGAGCAGGGCTCAGCCTTCCTCTGCATCACCTCTGCAATGTGTCCAGTTTGGGGGGCGCTGTCCCTGCCCCCCATCTCTGCCCATGGGTGCAGTTCAATGAGGGGTGGGCAGGCTGCGGAGGAGAGCTCCCCCAGGGGCTGGGCATAACTCACCGTGTTCTCCCCCATGACGTTACTGACACGAACTTGACCGTATAGACCATTGTTGCAACCAAGATCCTGTAGCAGCACCAACCCTTGTACGAAGGAGTTCAGGTGAGGTGTCTACGAGGACGCTATGATTTGCTGGTTACATTGATGCTGTCTGGAGGGGTGTATCATTGTTAGAGCTGAAGTTATGAATATTGGCTCTGTCCTGGTATCTCAATGTGTTTGATTCTAAATAGCATGAGTGACGCATTTGGTTGGCTTCTTGAGAAAGGAATTTGCAAATTGTGTCCTTCCAGTCACAGAGGATATAAAAGGCCCTGAAAACCCCTCCATCTTCAGTCCTGCTTCTGGTCTCTGGGGGAACCTTGCTACAAACTGAAGCTCTGAACAAAGGCCTGAATGACCCATCCCAGCTGGGGATGTTCCAGAGACTTGATTTGAACCTGCAGTTTATTCCATCTCTGCTACAAGCCTGAACCAAGAACTTTGCCATCGCTGTATGGAATTGCTTCCATTTAACCAATTCTAGCTCTCAGCTCTATTTCTTTCTTTTATGAATAAACCTTTAGATTGCAGATTCTAAAGGATTGGCACCAGCGTGATTTGTGGGTAAGATCTGATTTGTACGTTGACCTGAGTCTGGGGCTTGGTCCTTTGGGATCGATAGAACTTCTTTTCTTTTACTGGGGTGTTGGTTTTCATAACCATTCATCCCCATACGAGTGGCACTGGTGGGGATACTGGGAAAGTGGAGGGTCCGAGGGAATTGGTTGTTGACTTGTGGTTAGCCAGTGGGATGAGACCGACGTCCTCTCTGGTGGGCAGGTTTGTTGCCTTAGAAATGGAAAAACCCCAGCCTGGGGCTGTGACTGCCCTGCTCTGAGCAATTTGTCCTGAACTGGCACCTCAGTTGTGTCTCACGAAAGGCAGCATCGTCACAGTGGCGTAGTCGGCAGGATCCACAGCACCAGATCCATTAAGCTTTGGGTCAGAACCCCACGCTAGCCAAATTTGGGATTGAGAGTTTGGTTGGTTAAAGAGCAGTGACCGTGAGCCAGAAAGCATCAGCAGAAGCAGTGGCACTGCAAACCCTGAGAGACAGGCTGCAGTTTGAACATGAACAAAAACTGGCAGCAATTCGAATGAGAGAGAAGCAAGTGTGGGCCCATCTGGAGAAAGAAGCTGCTGAAAGACAGAGAGAAGCTACGGAAAGAAATGCTGAATTGGAGAGAGAAGCTGCTAAGAGAAAGAAGGAGGCTGCTGAGTGAGGAACAGGCTCGTCGGAGGCGTATGAAGCTGCTGGCTGCTGAGCAGAGGGTTGCCAAGTCAAAAAAGCAAGGAGAGAACAGGAGAAATTGTATCCTCTAGAAAGTCCAGTTTCTAGCAATGTTGAGATGTTGTGTTACTCTGAGCAGTTTTCTGAGTTTAACCCATTGTGCCATGACCAGGGGAGAGTGACTCTAACCTGGTGGGAAATAGCAGTTTGTCTGTGAATGAAGTTTCTGAATGTCTGTCTGATGTCTCAGAAGTGTCCCACCACAGGCAGCATCATTCCCCAAGTCCACTGGCTGTAAGCAGTGAGTGAGCAGATCCAAGCTAATCACCTAAGAACTAAAAAGGAAAATCGCAGTCTGAGTTCCAGAAACCAGCCAGGGTGTGAATCAGGCCGTGTCACCCTGACAGGATCGTTCCTTGATACACAGGCTGGGATTCTCCTTTCCAGCCCAGGTCCCCCTCCTCTGTTCATTCCTTGTCCTCCAGACGTTTTTTCCAGGTATTGGGTTGCGGAGGGAGGGAGGACAGGGGAGAACATCCCTTCCGCCCCGATACAGGTTCCTCCAGCTGGCTGGAAAAAGGTTTTGCTGGGACGTGAGTCAAGCAGCCCCCCCTGTCTCCGTGCTCTCCCTGAGGCGTCTCCATTGTATCCAGTTCCTGGGGTGTCCTTGGGAGTGTGGATCCCTCAGCACCGTCTGGCTGCTCCATTGTTGCCCCTGAAAGGCTGGTTGTGGGTGTTCCCAACTTCACCCCATATTTCAGTAACACATACATAGCAAAATGTTGTAATTCCCCATACAATGCTAGGGTTTCCCGGTCATGCTGGCAGGCTCGGGGGCGCTGCATGGATGGACATGGCTTGAGTCAGCTTGCTGTGAGCCAGCCCAGAGAAAGGGGAGGGGGTGAGCTGAGCCTCTCTGCCTTAGGGAGCAGCCTGCTTTGTCTCTTTCTGTTTCGGGACGGTTCTTGGGTGTGAGTGTCCTGGATTTTAAGGGGTTGTCTGTTAGAGTCGCCAACTTAGTAATATTTACAAACCGGACACTCCAGCAGGAGTGCTGGAACCTCCCTTGCCCTGCCTCTTCCCCCCAAAGCCCCACTTCTGCCCCACCTCTTCACCAAAGCTCCACCCTGTCAACTCCTCGTCCCCCCTCCCCGCTTTGCTCTCTGCTTTTCTCCTCCCTCCCCCGGCTGGGGTCAGGAGGGACTCGCCTGCAGAGCCGGGGCTGGGAGCTGCAGCCACCCAGTGAAGGTAGGAGGCAGCCCCGGCTCAGTAACAGCCGGCGCAGTGATGACCCAGCACCTCCCCACCTCCCCCACACTGTCAGATCCGTTTTTCGACTGGACTGGACTTTCCAGTTGAAAACCAGGCACCTGGCCACCCCAGTGTCCAGTTGAAACGCAGCCACTGCACCATTGTAGCACTTTAGTGTAGGCATGTCTACGCCGAAGGGGAGGGTGCGTCCCTTGCTGGTGTCAGTCCATCTCCCCGAGAGCTGGGAGCTGGGATGTCAGATTTCTCCCCATCGATCCAGTGCTGGCTACACTGGGGCTAAGTTAGCTTCCATGCATCCCCCAGCGTGTGGATGTTTCACACCCCGGAGCAATGCAGCTGGGTCCCCGCAAGTGTTTAAGGCAGAGCTGCCCTTGGCAATAACGTTGAGTGACACAAGAGTCCCCGTTGGTCTCTGGGAGGTGGCCAGGGTCAGGACTCCTGGGTCCAGCATGGACAGGAGCAGTGGTACAGACACATGCGCTCTGCAGGGAATTTGGATTTAGGATCCACCTTTATTCAATGCTTGGAAATACGAAAGGTGAGAACATAGGGTGGAGGGATGGCAGGATGCCTGGGTTCTGTTCTTGGATCTGGGAGGGGAGTGGGGTCTCGTGGTTAGAGCAATGGGGCTGGGAGCCAGGACTCCTGGGTTCTGCGCCTCAGATCACTGTCCTGGAAGAAGCTGCTAATGGGTCTCTAATACTCAGGTCTGTTTTTAAGCCCGTCACGCTCAGTGCAAAGCCCATAATGGGTCTCTGGCTTTGGCCCTGCACCGATGGTTCTCAAAGCGCTTTGCGAAGGTGGCTTGGCACCGTTATTTCGTGCCTGGGATGTGGGGGACTGAGTCACAGCTGGGGATGGGGGGCAGGGAATAACTCAAAGTGGGGGTGCGCCAGTGGGATGGAGCAGGCAGGGTGTCAGAAGCCGTCCACGGTCTCTGTTCTGATGGCCGGGCTTAACTGGATAGTCTTGATTCGATAGCTGAATATGCCCGTGTCACGGAGTCACCGGGCGATGCTCTGGAACTGCTCCCCACTAAGCCAGTCAGGACTTTGGGGAGCCTCCTCTCCCTTGGAGCAGACTTGTTCAGGGCAAGAAGCTCACACGTCTTCACCTCCTGGGTCTCTCCTTGGAGCATTCAGCATCCTCTGCCCCTCCGTGGGCTTCCCACAGCGAGCCCACCCAGGTGGGGTCCTGGGGAAGCCACAGGGTTCTGCACCCCCACTTTGCAGTCAGACGTGACTCTCAGCCAGCAAAACAGAGGTTTATTCGATGACAGGAACAGGGTCTAAAACAGAGCTTGTAGATACAGCGAACCAGACCCCTCGGCCGGGTCCATTCTGGGGGGCAGTGAGCCAGACCCCTAGGTCTGCACTTCACTCCTTATCCCCAGGTAGCTCCAGACTAACCAACCCCTCCAGCCCCTCCTCTCTGCTCAGCTCCTTTCCCGGGCCAGGAGGTCACCTGATCCCTTTGTCTCCAACACCTGCAGTTGGCACCTTTGCAGAGGAGGGGCCCAGGCCATCAGTTGCTAGGATACAGAGTGCCAGGCATTAGGTGCACTGGCCCTTTGCTCTGCCAGATACTTAAGAACTGCCTAGGGGACACTGAGGCACCAACACAGTATTCAGAGCAAACATTAGGAACAGTCCCAGTTCGTCACAGCCCGACATCAGGATGCCTCCAGCTTTGATCTGGGCCACATCCTCGGTGGCGCATCCTCTGGCTGCGAAAGGGATTTCGACGTTGTCTGCCCAGAGAAATTGGCATTATTATCTGGCGAGGAGTGTGTGTGTACAGAGCCCCAAACATTGGGGGCGCAGAGAGCCCCTGGTATGGGAGGGCACAGACCCCTGGCATGGGGGGGGTCACAGAGCCCCTGGCACAGGGAGCACCCATCCCCTTACATTGGGGGCATAGAGACCCTGGCAAGGGGGGCACAGAGACCCAGGAATGGTGGGGCACAGAGCCCCACTGCACCAGGCACTGGCCTGGCAGCTGCCCCCCAGATCTTTCTTACAGTCTCAGTGTTAAACAAGAGACACTAGCAGGAGACAGATGGCTGGCAGGACACGGGTGGCAGGACAAGGAAACAAGGGGTCCCTTCCGCCTGCAGTCTTGCCCTTGTTCCACCCCTTCTGCTCATGGTCCTGTCCCCGCTCTGCCCCATCTGCCCATGGTCCTACTCCCTCTCTGCCCCTTCTGCCCACGGTCCCGCCCCTATTCCGCCCCTTCTGCCCACGGTCTCGCCCCTGTTCCGCCCCTTCTGCCCACGGTCTCGCCCCACTCTGCTCCTTCTGCCTGCAGCCCCGCCCACAGCCCCTCCCTTTCTGCTCATTCCCAAGGGATCCTCCCCTGTTCCTCCAGGGTCCCCCCCCACATTGCACCTGCCCCACAACCCATTTACTCCCTTCCATCCCCGCCCCCACTGCGGCCCCAAGACTGGAGCAGCTTTGTTCCCGCACCACGGCCCCGGAGCGCAGCACCGAGTGAGACTCCTGCAGTCCCAGGGCCGCGGTGGGGTCCAGGTTCTGGGGCTTCCCCCGCCACGAGGCAGCGACCCCAAGGGCGGAGCAGGGAGGTGGGAAGAGCGGAAGAAGAAAAGGGGGAGAAGACGAAGTAGTTCTGAGCCATCCACCCACTGGACCCTTTTTCGTTTGCAGGTTTTGAACACAGGCTCTTTCTCCCTCCAACCCCGCCCATGCGCCCTGCAGTCTGCCCCGCTTGGGGAGGGTTTAGTCCAGTGCCCACTGGCAGGCCCGGGTGTCTCCTGAGCAGGTTTGGCCTCTGGGGGCCTATGGGGAACTCACTTTCTGACAGTGTCCCAACAACGTCGACGCACTGGCTGGCGGCCCCCTTGCAGTACAGGCTGACATTGTGGAGGCAGTGGTGGAATCCTGGGGCAAAGCATGACGGGCACTGTCCTCCGTTGGGCACGATGCTGATTTTGGGGCCTGCAAACAAAGTGGGGGCAATCAGAATTGGGGCTGAAGCAGGAAGCAGCTCCTTGTGTCTCGGTGTTTGCAGGGCAGGTGGGCTGCAGTGAAGGCACACGGCTGGATGTCAGGACATCTGGGTTCTCTTCCTCCCAGCTCTGCCGCTGACAGGCCGGGGGACCTTGGATGTTCCTGGGCCTCAGTTTCCCCAATGGGAACATGGTGAGAATGATCCTGCCTGGGTCCATTCAGATTTGAAGCTCACTGGGACAGGAGCTGTGTCTCCTTGTGTGTCTGGGCAGTGCCTGACAGGATGGGGGGCCCTGATCTCAGTCATGGGGAGCTGGGTAGTACCCGATATGATGGGGGGGCCCTGATCTCAGTCGGGGGGGCTGGGCAGCGCCTGGTGCAATGGGTCCCTGATCCCCAAGGGTGCAAGGCAGTGGAGAGAAAGGGCAGGTGAGAGGTGCCAGGGTGGGGGCAGGCGCAGGCCGGGTACTTACGTTCCTTTATCTCCCCCGTGTTGCAGTTGGTCTCTCTGCAGATCTTGGAGTGGACCCTCACGTAGACGTCGCTCCCAAATTCAAAGTCCAAGTCTCCCTCCAGGCTTTGCAGGCTACTGGTGCACGACTGGAAGACGCCCCTCTGCACCACACCCCCTGGTGGGGAGGGGCAGGAACGTCTGTCAAGGGGTGAATGCAAGAGAGCACCCAAATCCCCAACCTCCCGCCATCCCCCTACAGTTGGACCAAGGCCGCCCCCTGCCCCACGTGGCTCTGCCTCAGTGTTTGTTCAACCCCCCACTTCCCAGAGTAAGGGTGGGTTCAAACTGGTGGCAGAAGTGGGATCCCACCGGGCCTTAACCTGGTAGTTGGGGCTCTCTGCTTTGGGGAAGGGAGGGCAGGCCTGTTGTACTCTGCCCCTCATGCAGAGCCCGCTGGCTGGCGGAAGAAGGGTTGACAGAGTCCCCCTAGGGTCAAGGGGCTGGGAGTTAAAACCCCATTGAGATGCCTGGGGCAGTTTTCTCTCCTCCCTGCAATGGGCTCAGGCTCTGAGCAGACCCCGGCAGCATCACTGCATCAGTCACACTGATTATGAAGGCCTGAGAGCTGCTGTTTTGCTTTAGCTGAATGCAGCAATTTTGCTCAAATCTGCTGATTCAGGATATTCGGCCTAGAGATCCCGCACGTTGCTCTGTGTCATGGCACCACGGCACGTACCAATAGAGTTCACTTCCTGAACAGCGATGCAAGAATCTGCCGCACTGCTACAGACCTTCTCTGCGCTGCTTTTCCCGGGGACGCTCTGGTAACAGCTGGAAGGACGTGCTGTGAAAGGAATTGCTCCTGAGTTCTGGCAAACAATGATTCCTTATCCGCTCCTTGACCACCATTTACTGGCTCGCCAGGTCATTTTCTGGCACCAGGGTGGCTCAGATCCTGTGAGCCGGGTTCTTGGGCCCCCAGGGACCTTTTCTGCTGGGTTGGCCCCCATGCAAGTTATTTTGAGGGTGGAGGCAGAGTCACTTCTGCTCCTGGCTCCCCTCACCCCCTCTCTAATCCATTAGACCCCAGAAATTCACACCACACACCGTTGGCCGTAGCTAGGAGAGCCCAGAGGAGACACAAAACAAGACGAACGTCCATGGTTCTGGAGAGAGCGGGGGCTGGTGTCGGAGCCACGACAGATCCACCTAGCCTGGAACACAGGAAACATCACAGAGCAAAGTCTGCTTTTCTGCCCCCAGCTCTGAGCTGGGCTTCGGATCCCATGGTCAGAGCAGGGGAGCCAAAAGTCAGGACTCCTGGGTTCTCTTCTCAGCTCTGGGAGAGCCTCCCTCCCCCACACTAGGAAGCCCCGATATTCCGCAGGGGGCCATGGCATTGTGCAGCTGTCTCTGGGGAGTGTCCGCCCGAGCGAGCAGGGCTGTCAGTGTCGCCCGCTGATCCCAGCCATGGATCGAGGACATTTCCAGAGCCAGTCTCCTCACACTCTGCCCTGTGGCCCCCCGGCTGGACAGATACCCTGGCACCCGCCACCTTGTTTTCTCCTACCCTGAGCACTGGGTTTAATCCAGCTAGGCAGGGCAGGGGCAGGGCCTGACACAGGAGCCAGAGACTGCAGTGTCGGCTGGGGAGGGAATTCTCACCTGGGACAGCGCAGGACTGGGGGGTGGGTTTGCAGCTCTGTCCCTGGGCCGCGGAGATGCCGGGGTTAGCTGGTGGCTGGGCAAGCGGGCAAGGGCAGGCTGCTTAAATAGCTAGGGCAGCGGGCGGGCACCACGCCAGACCGGGGCTTGTCTCCAAAGCCCTCCCCCGTCCTCCCCCTGCTGAAGGGCGGCCCCCGGAGCTGGTGTAAACAGAAGCAGCCTCACTGAGTTACTCCTGATTTACCCTGGGGGAAGTGAGAGGGGACTGGGCCCAGGGACTCCAAGGGGGTGACTCCTGATTTACACCAGGGGGAATGGGCCCCAGTGGGGTGACCCCTGATTTACACCAGGGAGAATGGGCCCCAGTGGGGTGACTCCTGATTGACATGGGGGAATGGGCCGCAGTGGGGTGACTCCTGATTTACACCAGGGGGAATGGGCCCCAGGGGGGTGACTCCTGATTGACATGGGGGAATGGGCCACAGTAGAGTGACTCCTAATATACTCATCAACAAATCTACCCTCTTCATTCCTCAGAATTAGGGTTTTCACCTCCATACTAACTAATTAATCTAGACGCCTGAGAAATTTTTCCTATACCGTGAATCTTTCTGCTCTGTGAATCTGAACATCCGAGAATTTCACTTCTGAGACATATTTTGTACAAGACACATTGCTCTTTACTTTAAAATTGGGTAATATGTGCCACGATGTGCTTTCTTGGCACAAGACAAACAGCTATTGAACCTGGAACAACACCTTCAAACAGGTTTAGACCTAGCCTCTCTCCCTGGCCATCACAAAACTGGTATAGAAAAACAACAGCTAACAGCCCCAGAAGGTAATACCAAACAGATCAACATAGTTTAAAACTTGGATATTTTTCAAGAGGAAATCAATTTTCTGCTGTTTCTTCCCTTGCTTTATTATGACTTATGGAGCTGGAGATCTAATGTCGCGTCTCCCTGTGCAGTCTGTTGAGTTTCTTCTCAGAGCCCAGCAGGCTTCCTTTAGGTGGCTTTTTTTCTTCTTCTCTCATTAGCAGTCCTTTTTCTCTTCTCAGCAGCTCTTTTTTTCCCTTTCAAGCAGACTTCTTTTCTTCTCGTTCAGCAGTCAGTAAAACAACATGGTCTTCTTTCCTCTAGCTGGCCAAGTGCTTGCTTCTCTTCATTTACCATTCGAATTTCTGCCAGTTTTTTGCATCAATTAACAACTGCAGCTGTCCAGCAGGGCTTGCGGAATTCTGGCTCATGTCACTTGATCTTTACCAACCAAACTTCGAATACACAAAATTCCAATTTGGCTAGCGTGGGGTTCTGACCCAAAGCTTAATTGACTGGTTCTTCTGGGATCCTAGCACGGACTACGCACTGTGACGGTGCAGCCGTGGAGCCAGCTCGAGGTCACTCAATCAGGGTGAACTGCACAAAAACAGGGCAGACAAACCCAAACGCTGGTGGTTATTCCACTACTTAGATTTACCACCAGCACAAAAACAGCTTCTATAGTACCTCACTGGTTACTTAGAAGTTTAAACCACCAGTTCCCTTAAAGTGCCCAAGCCCTCAAGTT
>NC_133779.1:61586878-61653483 GCF_003597395.2 Chelonoidis abingdonii | reverse complement strand
GTGATGGATTGGTGGCTAATACAGCTTGTAAAAGTGAACCTGAAAAGGGTAACTGTGATTTGCTGAAAGTAGCTCAGGATAGTGAAAAGAGCAGCAGTTTATCTGTTGGGAGTGGCAATGTGCCTGGTGAGAAAAGTTTGGATGGGCCTAGGCGGCCTTGTGAGCTGATGGCTTTGTCTAGTCAGCAGTTTGAGAAGACAAGGATAGTAGAAGATAAGTATCCCTATCCCTTACCTGTTACCTGTGTGGAGAATTGTGACAGTAAAGGAAATGTGCCTGTGTCTGTCAGGGGTATTGACTTGCCTATGGAGGAAGTTACCTCGGTCTCCAAGCAGTTGTCTGTGAACAGCCCTGTGTGCTGGGACAAGGGAAAGGAAATCCCAAGCTGTGTGTCTGGGGAAGGAGAATGTGTCTCTGGCTTTTCTGTGTCTGTGGAGCAGACAGAAGGGGCCTTTCAGCCTGTGATGGTTGAGAATAGTGCAGTTGTCTCAAAGTTGGTTGTGGATACAACTAAAGCCCAGGAAGGGAATGGTCCTAAGTTTGTGTCTGCTGGGGAGACTGGCACTGTGACTAGGTTGCATCCAGTTAGTGTCATAGCAAAATCCCTGAGACCACACAATTCTGGTGCTTGTATTTTGCCTACTGCTAATGTGTCACTGGGAAAGAGTGTAGCAACTCTGTCTGATCAGGGTGATATCCTAGCCAGGGCACAAGGAGAGCAGAAAGGTAACTTGATTGTTACCCACTGACAGTTTAACAACTTGTAACAAGGAGGAAATGATTCCTAAACTTGTGCGTGTTAAGCGTGACAACTTGCAGGTTGCCAATGGCTATGAGGAAAGTTGCAGAGGGAAGGAGAGTACCTCTAACCTTTTATCTAGTGAGTCTATGAGTCTGCCTGAAAGGGAATTGTGTAAAAATCTGCCTGATGGGCCAAAGGTGATTCTGAATGTAAGTGAGACCCAGAAAAAGCCTGTGGTTGCTCAGAAAAGTGTTCCTTTAGTGCAAGCCCTAGGTAAAGAGAGTAAGGGCAAAATTTCTAAGAGGGGTGAATTGTTGCTTAAAGAAGCTGCTAAGAAAAAGAATCCTCCTGGTAATCTGTGCAAGCAGTTTGGTACAACTGAAGGGTGTGAAAGTGATTTAACCAAGAAAATTTCAGTTCCTAACAACCAGAAATTTTCTGTTGTGAATGGATCCACTGACTTTCCTTTTGAAAGATCCAGTGTGAGGAGCTTTGAGGTCTCAGATGGAGTAGCAGCTGTTAAGAAAGTTAAGCAGCCCTATAGCCAAGCGGCTGAGTTTGGCCAGCTTGTTGGGAAGACGATGGTGTTGGGACAGGACTGTCTCCAAGCTGATTCTGTGAGTGAGCAGTCTGTGCTTCAGGGTCTAAGGAGAGATTGGCTTACTGGTATTTCAAAGCAGAACGGTTTTATGGCCAAATGCTTGAGGATGCAGGGAAGAGCAAACAAACTCTCACCCTCAAACCCTTTGGATTTGTGTGGTGTCTCTGCAAGACAGAGTCCAGCCTTGGAATGGGCAGCAGTTGAAAATCTAAAAGCTGGTGTCTGTGTTGATGCAAATTACCTGACTGGCAGGGAGAAGAAAGACTTGCTAATGGCTGTTAGCACAGAGAGCCCACCCCATCAGCCAGGGAATTCCATTAAGCAAGAGGAATCAGGGTGTGATCCTGCAGAAGGAGGAGGAAAGAGAAAACTGGATTTTGCAAAGGGAAGCCGCAGGTTAACCCTAAAATGTCAGAACCCCAATGGTGTTGAGCCAAAGGTCTGGCACGACAAACAGGATTATAGATGGACACTTGCAATGAATTTGTTGTTGTTGCTAATGGTGATTTTTGTAACTAGTGTGTTGCTATGACCAAAAACTGTAAAAACGTACAATGTGCCTAGTCTTTTGGGAAATCCCTGGAACATGTTAAGAGAAATACATGAGAACACACTTCATGCTAAAAGGCCTTGTTATGCTGCTGTTTCACTGCTGGTGCCTGTAAACAGTCTTGGAACTTTTCACAGAAGAAAAGACATTCCAGACCTGATGTGCTGTATGAAAAGGGAAACTGAGGCACGCTACCATATTGCTTTCATGGCTAAATGCCAAGATTCCTACACTGTGAACAACATTAATATCTATGTTGATTTAATGTTAATTGGGTTCCAAACATTTGCCAGAGCTTGTATAGATAAAATAGCTGCTTTCTTTAGCTCTTGGCAAGATCATATGAGACATACAGGAATCCTGCTGCAAGAGCAGATCCAATCTGCTGTTGTTCTAACCAAGTTTGACCTTAAGTTTGTAAGGAGATTCAATCATGTTATTAAACATAAGTTTGGTAAAACATTTCTGTTATACACTGATATGGCTTCTAATGCAGTACCAGCTGTAATAAGACAGAACGCAGAATGGGGAGCTTTTGGGATGCAGTCAGTGATGATGGTGTCATCCCTTCCTGCATCAATTGTGATGTTAAGAGTGTAATATAATATCTCTCTGAAAGGCGACAGGGCCAGAAAGAGTTAATTAACTCACCTCAGCGACTGACCTGACCCGTGGGGGAACCTTAAGAACTGGTTAGCAAGATCTGTAAATGAGCAGAGCTTTGAAATGCAAGTCTGCAGTGTTAGAGGTAGAAGGGTAAATGTTTGCTCAGGCCTTGGGATGCCAGCAAACAAGTCTTGTCTGTTGCTATAGTTTTAATTCAAAGATCAAAAAAGGAATATTAGCATTTAAAATAACACTCGAGTGAAATAGCATTATTGTCTATGTGTCTCTTTGAAGGTTGTGCTAACCTGTATCTGAACTGTTCAATGGATAAGTTACTCTGTGCAAATTGCCAGGATGTTTGGGAGAAGGAGTTAAGCCGATTGTTTTCTCAGGCTGAAAGGCTGCTGGGAATGTATAAGAAGCCTGGGACACAATCCTTCTTCATCTCAGATCTGCTTTGGGTTTCAGGAGGGGGGGCCTTAAGCCACACGGCTTGAGATCCCCAGTCATTCACTGGAGCCACCCTGAATATGGACATTGGTTATAACCTATGAACTATTTCTAAAAGAACTTTTGGCTATTACAAGCTCACCTCTACTATGTATCTGAACCTCAAAAATTGAATTCAAGTCTGTGTGTGTATTGATCTTTTAACCAACACTCTCTCTCTCTTTTCTTTTCTAATAAATTTTAGCTTAGTTAAAAAGAATTGGCTGTAGCATGTATTTTGGGTAAAATCTAAGTTATAATTGAACCTGGGTATGTGGCTAATCCTTTGGGATTGGAAGAACCTTTTCTTTTATATGATGAAGTAATATTTTCAGGAATCATCATCATATGTTTGACAGGTGTGTCTGGATGGAGGCCTGAGGCTGGGCACTTTAAGGGAACCGTGTGGTTCAAACTTCTAAGTAACCAGTAAAGTACTATAGAAGCTGTTTTGTGCTGGTTGGTAAATCTAAGTAGTGGAATAACCACCAGCGTTTGGGGTTTGTCTGCCCTGTTTTGTTTGCAGTTCACCCTGACTGAGTCACCTGAGCTGGCTCCCACGGGCAGCACCGTCACAGGTGTCTACGAGGACACTATGATTTGCTGGTTACGATGATGCTGTCTGTAGGGGTGTATCAATCTTGGAGCTGAAGTTATGAATATTGGCTCTGTCCTGGTATCTCAATGTGTTTGATTCAAAATAGCATCAGGGAAGCATTTTGTCGGCTCCTTGAGAAAGGAATTTGCAAGTTAAGTGCCCAGTCAAGAAACACTTAACTGACAGTGGACTTAGGAGACCCCTATCCAGACAAGAATTTCTCTGGGGAACTTTCAGGATAGCATGTTAACAATGGCGTCGGCCTGCAAGCTGAGTTGTGCCTGGACATGTGACTTGCCCAGGTGACTCCTGACTCCATCTTGCTGCTGTGATTTTCCCCAGTGAGAACAAAGGGGTGTCCTTCCAGGGGCAGAGAATATAAAAGGCCCTGCAAACCCCTCCATCTTGTCTTCAGACCTGCTTCTGGCAGCTGGAGGAACCTTGCAACAAACTGAAGCTCTGAATGACCCATCCCAGCTGGGGATGTTCTAGAGACTTGATTTGAACCTGCAGTTTATTCCATCTCTGCTACAAGCCTGAACCAAGAACTTTGCCATCACTGTATGTAATTGATTCCATTTAACCAACTCTAGCTCTCAGCTCTATCTTTTTCCTCTTATGAATAACCTTTAGATTTTAGATTCTAAAGGGTTGGCAGCAGCGTGATTTGTGGGTAAGATCTGAGTTGTATATTGACCTGGGTCTGGGGCTTGGTCCTTTGGGATCGATAGAACCTCTTTTCTTTTACTGGGGTGTTGGTTCTCATAACCATTCGTCCCATAACGAGTGGCACTGATGGGGCTACTGGGAAAGTGGAGGGTCTGAGGTAATTGCTTGTGTGACTTGTGGTTAGCCAGTGGGGTGAGACCGACGTCCTCTCTGGTGGGCAGGTTTGGTGCCTTAGAAATGGAAAAACCCCAGCCTGGGCTGTGACTGCCTTGCTCTGAGCAATTTCTCCTGAACACTCTCAGTTGTGTCTCACCAAAGGCAGCATCGTCACAGTGGCGTAGTCGGCAGGATCCACAGCACCAGATCCATTAAGCTTTGGGTCAGAACCCCACGCTAGCCAAATTTGGGATTGAGAGTTTGGTTGGTTAAAGAGCAGTGACCGTGAGCCAGAAAGCATCAGCAAAAGCAGTGGAACTGCAAACCCTGAGAGACAGTCTGCAGTTTGAACATGAACAAAAACTGGCAGAAATTCGAATGAGAGAGAAGCAAGTGTGGGCCCATCTGGAGAAAGAAGCTGCTGAAAGACAGAGAGAAGCTATGGAAAGAAATGCTGAATTGGAAAGAGAAGCTGCTGAAAGAAAGAAGGAGGCTGCTGAGTGAGGAACGGGCTCATCGGGGGCGTATGGAGCTGCTGGCTGCTGAGGAGAGGTGTTGCTGGATTTAGGCTCCAAATCAAAAAAGTAATGGAAGAACAGGAGAAACTATCATACAGTGTTAGTGCACACAATCCAACAACATATTAATGCTCAGATCAAGACTTTTAGAATGATCCCTGACAAGGCCGACTGGGTACAAAACACACCTTAATGCTCTCATCATGGTAAATATGGGGGTGCTGGGATGTTGCTTTGGGGTACAGAGTGTCACAATGGGTTGTGGGGGCCACAGACCCCACCTGAGATTGGGGCGCCCATTATGCCAGGTGCTGCCCAGCCCCCTGGTTGAGATCAGGGAATCCGTCGTGCCAGGCACTGCCCAGACACACCGTAAGAGACAGCCCCTGCCCTGGAGAGCTTCCAATCTAAAGAGACAAAGGAAAGATTATTGTACAGAAGGGGAAACTGAGGCCCAGAGCGACAAACTGGCTGATTTTCTAGACAGCTGGTTCTTTGCTGTCACTCTCACGCCCCACCCGGACTTGCACCCAGGGGAAGTGGAAGCTGGCGTTTGCCTGTCCAACTTTCCTTCCATTTCCCCCTTTGGGGACATGTTGGAAACAGGGTTACAGTGACAAGCCATCCTTGAAATCGTCTGGGGGTTTCCAGGTCATGCTGGCAGGCTCAGGGGCACTGCATGGACAGACGTGACCTGAGTCAGCCTAGAGAAAGGGGAGGGGGTGAGCTGGGCCTCACTGCCTTAGGGAGCAGCCTGCTTTGTCTCTCTCTGGTTTGGGATAGTTCTCGGGTGTGAGTGTTCTGGATTCTAAGGAGTTGTCTGTTACAGTTGCCAACCTGGTAATATTTAAAAACCAGACACTCCAGCAGAAATGCTGGAACCTCCCCTGCCCTGTCTCTTCCCCCCGAAGCCCCACCCTGCCCCACCTCTTCCCCAAGGCTCCACCCTGCCCACTCCTCTTCCCCTCTCCCCGCTTTGCTCTCTGCTTTTCTCCTCCCAGCCCCAGCTGGGGTCAGGAGGGACTCGCCTGCAGAGCCGGGGCTGGGAGCTGCAGCCGCCCAGTGAAGGCCGGAGGCAGCCCTGGCTCAGTAGGGACTGGTGCAGGAGATGACCCAGCGCCTCCCCACCTCTCCGGCCTGCAGACTTTGGCTGTCCAGTCAGTGGGTCTGACTGGACACTGTCAGGTCCCCTTTTCGACTGGACTGGACTTTCCGGTTGAAAACCAGGCACCTGGCCACCCTAGTGTCCACTTGAAACACGGCACTGCACCATTGTAGCGCTTCAGTGTAGACACGACTACACCGAGGGGCAGGGTGCGTCCATTGCTGGAGTCAGTCCGTCTCCTCGAGAGGTGGGAGCTGGGACGTCTGATTTCTCCCCGTCGACCCAGCGCTGGCTACACCTTACGGCCCCCAGTATGTGGATGTTTCACACCCCGGAGTGATGCAGCCAGGTCCCCCCAAGTGTTTAGTGCAGAGCTGCCCTCAGCAATAACGTTGAGTGACGCAAGAGTCCCTGGTTGTCTCTGGGAGGTGGGGGTGGGGGCTAGGACTCCAGGGTCCAGCGTGGACAGGAGCAGTGGTACAGACATGTGCTCTTCAGGGAATTTGGATTTATGATGCAGCTTTATTCAATGCATTAGTGTGTGGAAATAGAGAAGGTGAGAACAGAGGGTGGAGGGGTGGCAGGATGCCTGGGTTCTGTTCTTGGCTCTGGGAGGGAAGTGGGGGCTGGTGGTTAGAGCAGGGGGCCCTGGGAGCCAGGACTCCTGGGTTCTCTCCCTGGCTCTGTGAGGGGAGTGGAGGCTGATGGGTTAGAGCGGCAGGGGCTGGGAGCCCAGACTCCTGGGTTCTACCCCTCAGATCACTCTCCTGGGAAAAGCTGCTAATGGGTCTCTAATACTGAGGCCTGTTTTTAAGCCTGTCATGCTCAGTGCAAAGCCCATAATGGGTCTCTGGCTTGGGCCCTGCACCGATGGCTCTCAAAGCACTTTGCGAAGGTGGCTTGGCACCGTTATTCCCCAACTGCAGTGGGGATAAACTGAGTCACAGCTGGGGGGCGGGCCACGGACAGGCCTGGGGAAGTGGGGAGGAGGGAGTAGCTCGAAGCGGGGGTGGGATGGAGCTCAGCAGAGTGTCAGAAGTTGTTCACGTTCTCCGCCTTGGGGGCCGGGCTTAACTGGATGCTCTTGATTTGATAGATGTATAAACCCGACATCAGGCCCATCCCAGCTTTGATCTTGGCCACATCCTTGGTGGCGCATCCTCTTCCTGCGAAAGGGAGGTGGACGTCGTCTGCCCAGAGAAATAGTCGTTATTATCCGGCATGGGAGGGGAGCACACAGAGCCCCTGTCATTGGGGGGGTCATAACCGTGGAAATACAGGTAACAGAAAATCCCTCCTTGGCAGCTGCACTAAATCCCTTTACCTGTAAGGGGTTAAGAACCTCAACTAACCTGCTTGGCCACTGACCAGAAGGGCCAATGGGGAAAGAAGATACTTTGAAATCTGAGTGGGGGAGGATTTGTTTTGTTCCCTCTTCAGACAGAGAGAGACCAGGTGGGACAACATCTCCTGAAAACATCCCTGGAATGATTCATCTAAGATTACACAAGTTGTAAGGAAGGCAAGGAAATGCGTTAGATTGTCGTTTGGTTTAACTTGTGAATTTTCCCCATGCTACAGAGGTAGTTTTATTCCTGTTTTTGTAACTGTGAAGTTGAGTCCAGGGGGGATCCTCTGTGTTTTATATCGTTTTATTACCCTGTAAAGTTACCTTCCAGCCTGATTTTGCAGGTGTGATTCTTTCACCTTTTCTTTAAATAAACAATTTTCAGTGCCCTAGAGACAAGGGGTCTGGTTGGTACCCACATTATTCTCAAGCTTCCCCAGGAAAGGGGGTGAAGGGGCTTGTGGGGATATTTTGTGGGGACAGGGAGTCCTAGTGACCCTTCCCCGAATGTTTGTTGAAATCATTTGGTGGTGGCAGCGATACCGTCCAAGGACAAGGGAAGGAATTTGTGCCTTGGGGAAGTTTTTAACCTAAGTTGGTAGAATATAAGCTTCAGGGTCTTTCATGTGGGTCCCCAAATCTGTACCCCAGAGTTCAGAGTGGGTGGGGGAACCTTGACGGGGGGCACAGAGCCCCTGGCATGGGGGAGACAGAGACCCACCGCACCAGGCGCTGGCAAAGCAGCTGAGAGAAGGTCCTTGCCCCCCAGATCTGCCGGTCTCGGAGTAAAACAAGAGACACCAGCAGGAGACAGATGACTGGCTGGGGTGGGGGGGTGGAGGGACCAGGAAAGGGGGCAATTCCGGTTGGATGGAGCCATTTGAAAAACCCCCAGGAAAAGAGAGGGGGAGGGTTCCCAAAGGGGGGAGTCGGGACAGGGGAAGGAGGAGGAAACGGACAGGAAGGAGAGATGAGAGGAAAGAGATGGACAGAAGGAAAGAAAGGGGAAAAGAAACAAGAAAAGACACCAGAGACGGATTAAGGCTTCCTGGGGCCCTGGGCCAGAGCAAGTGGGGGGGCCCTCCCCACCCTCTTCTGCCTGCAGTCCTGCCCCCGCTCCGCCCCTTCCCCAGCCGCCCGCCCCTGTTCCACCCTTCCACCCACAGCCCCGCCCCTGTTCCGCCCCTTCTCCTCTCGGTCCCACCTCTGCCACCCTGCTTCTGCTTGCTGCCCCGCCCGCCGCCCCTCCCAGGGCCCCGCCCCCACATTCCACCTGCCCCACAGCCCGTTTGCTCTGTTCTGTCCTCGCCCCCACTGTGGCCCCACGACCGGAGCAGCTTTGTCCCCGCGCCACGGCCCCGGAGCCCAGCAGCGAGTGAGACTCTTGCAGTCCCAGGGCCGCGGTGGGGTCCAGGCGCTGGGGCTTCCCCCGCCACGGGGCAGCGACCCCAAGGGCGGAGGGGGAGGCAGGAAGAGTGGAAGAAGAAAAGGGGGAGAAGATGGAGTATTTCTGAGCCATCCACCCACTGGACCCCATTTTCATTTGCAGGTTTTGAACAGGCTGTTTCTCCCCCCAACCCCGCCCACGTGCTCTGCAGCCTGCCCCACTCGGGGGGCGGGGGGGGCGGGATTGGTCCAGTGCCCGCTGGCAGGCTCGGATGTCACCTGAGCAGGTTTGGCCTGGGGGGCCTATGGGGAACTCACTCTCTAACACTGTCCCGACGACGTCGACACACTGGTTGGCAGCCCCCTGGCAGTGCAGGATGTTGTTCTGGAGGCAGTGGTGGGATCCCAGGACATAGCACGACGGGCACTGTCTTCCATTGGGCATGACGCTGAGTCTGGAGCCTGCGGACAAAGGCAGGGGAATCAGAATCGGGGCTAAAGCAGGAAGCAGCTCCTTGTGTATTGGCATTTGCAGGAAGGGTGGGCTAGCGTGAAGACACAGGGCTGGACATCAGGATGCCTGAGTTCTCTTCCTCCCAACTCTGCCGCTGACAGGCTGGGGGAGCTTGGACGTTCCTGGGCCTCAGTTTCCCCAATGGGAACATGGTGAGAATGATCCTGCCTGGGTCCATTCAGATTGGAATCTCACTGGAACAGTAGCTGTGCCTCCTTGTGCATCTGGGCAGTGCCCGACATGATGGAGGAGCCCCGATCTCAGTTGGGGGGGCTGGGTAGCACCCGACATGATGGGGGCACCTTGATCTCAGTCATGGGAGGCTGGGCAGTGCCTGGTGCAATGGGTCCCTGATCCCCAAGGGTGCAGGGCAGTGGAGGGAAAGGGCAGGTGAGAGGTGCCAGGGTGGGGGCGGGTGCAGGATGGGTACTTACGTTCCTTTATCTCCTCCGTGTTGCAGTTTGTCTCTCTGCAGATCTTGGAGTGGACCCTCACGTAGACACCTTCCGCAAACTCAAAGTCCAGGTCGCCCTCCAGGCTGTGCAGGCTGCTGGTGCACGACTGGAAGATGCCCCTCTGCACCACACCCCCTGGTGGGAAGGGGCAGGAACGTCTCTCAAGGGATGAACATAAAAGTGTGCCCGAGTCCCCAACCTCCTGCTGGCTTCCTACAGCTGGACCAAGGCTGCCCCCCCACCCCACGTGGCTCTGCCTCAGTGTTTGATCCAATCCTCCCTACCCAGAGTGAGGGTGGGTTCAAACTGGTGGCAGAAGTGGGATCCCACCGGACCTTAACCTGGCAGTTGGGGCTCTCTGCTTTGGGGGAGGGAGGGTCGGCCTGTTGTACTCTGCCCCTCATGCAGAGCCCCTTGTCTGGGGGGCAGTGGGCGGTTGACAGAGTTCCCCTGGGCCAAGGGGCTGGGAGTTAAAACTCCATTGAGATGCCTGGGATAGTTTTCTCGCCTCCTGGCAATCAGCTCAGGCTCTAGGCAGACCCAGGCAGTGTCACTTTGTCGGTCATTCAGGGCAGCTCCCTCCTCCCAGCAATGGGCTCAGGCTCTCGGCAGACCCAGGCAGCGTCGCTGCGTCGGTCACACTCAAGGCAGTTTCCCCCTCCCAGCAATGGGCTCAGGCTCTGAGCAGAACCAGGCAGCGTCGCTGCATCAGTCACACTGACTATGAAGGCCTGAGAGCTGCTGTTTTGTTTTTGCTGAATGCCACTGCTGATTCAGGATGCGCAGCCTAGAGATCCCGCGCCTTGCTCTGTGTCACGGCACCACAGCACGTACCGACAGTGTTCACTTCCTGAACAGCGATGCAAGAATCATGCCAAACCCCACATCTCCTCTCTTCATGGTTGCTTTGCCCGGGGAATCTGGAGTAACAGCTGGAAGGACGTGCTGTGAAAGGAATTGCTCCTGAGTTCTGGCAAACAATATTCCTCATCCCTCCTTGGCCACCATTTACTGGCTCGCCAGGTCGTTTTCTGGCACCGAGGTGGCTCAGATCCCCTGAGCTGGGTTCTCGGGCCCCCAGGAACCCTTTCGGCTGGGCTGGCCCCCCTTTGAGTTATTTCGAGGGCAGAGTCACTTCTGCTGACTCTCTCCAGCGGCCAGACCAGGAAGGTTCCTGTTTGGAAAATGGGAACATTTCCCATGGTGATTTTCTCAGGGGAACAATCCATGTGATGCTTTCCTAAGAGCTGCACAGACCCCATCTGAGATCAGCTCTCTGTCGTGCCAGGTGCTGTACAAACCCTGGCCAAGACTGGGGCCCACCCCCTGTTGTGCCAGGTGCTGCACAGACCCACCTTGAGAAACAATTCCTCCCCAAAGAGTGTAGGGGAAAAACTGAGCATGGAGTGTGTGGGAGAGTGTGAGGAAGTGGGAATGTTCTAGCTGTGTTCTGTAATGCTGAGTGGGGAGTGTTGACCTGGGAAGGTTGCAGGGGAAGTTGTGCTGGGACGGCCTTAGGGAAGGGAGGATACCTGAGTGTGTAACCTGAGAACCCGGGTGGGGGGGTTGGAGGCCAGGTGACATCTCTGCCCAGGGCACTGGACAAAGGCTGGGGGAGGAGCCGGGGGAGGCTGAGTGGGAGGCTGGAGCGTTTTTCAGTTTGGAGCTGACTGGGAAATGGAGGGGACCCCCGATGGGGCTTGGGCTTCCCAATGGGGCTGTGGCCTCCCTGGGGGCCCCAGATGGACCTAACTAAAGAGGGACCTGTTGCCTGTACCGGCAAGGCCTGTTTTGGACCGTGTTCCTGTCATCGAATAAACCTCTGTGTTACTGGCTGGCTGAGAGTCACGTCTGACTACGAAGTGGGGGTGCAGGACCCTGTGGCTTCCCCAGGACCCCGCCGGGGCAACTCACTGTGGGAAGCGCATGGAGGGGCAGATGGTGAATGCTTCAAGGAGAGACCCAGGAGGTGATTCTGTGTGAGCTTCTTGCCCTGAGGACAGTCTGCTCCGAGGGAAAGGAGGCTCCCCAAAGTCCTACCTGGCTTTGTGGGGAGCAGTTCCAGAGCATTGCCCAGGGACTCCGTGACAGGGAGGAAACTGAGGCACAGAGTAGGGACTTGCTCACTGACAGAGCTAGGGACAAAACCCATTATACCCCCCTCCCCCTCCAGGAGTTGGGATAGAACCCAGGAGTCCTGGCTTTCCTCACCCCACTCTAATCCATTAGAACCCCAGAAATTCACACCGTTGGCTGTAGCTAGGAGAGCCCAGAGGAAGCACAAGACAAGACGAACGTCCATGGCTCTGGAGAGAGAGGGGGCTGGTGTTGGAGCTGCGACAGATCCACCTAGCCTGGAACACAGGAACATCACAGAGCAAAATCTGCTTTTCTGCCCCCAGCTCTGGGAGGGGAGTGGGATCTAGCGGTTAGAACGAGGGCAGTGGGCTGGGAGACAGGATTCTTGGTTTCCCTCCCCAGTTCTGGGCTGGGCTTTGGATCCCGTGGTTACAGCAGAGGAGCCAGAAGTCAGGACTCCTGGGTTCTCTCCTCAGCTCTGGGAGAGCCCCCCTCCCCCACACTAGGAAGCCCCGATATTCTACAGGGGGCCGTGGCATTGTGCAGCTGTCTCTGGGGAGTGCCCGCCCGAGCGAGCAGGGCTGGCAGCATTGCCCGCTGATCCCAGCCATGGATCGAGGACATTTCCAGAGCCAGTCTCCTCACACTCTGCCCTGTGGCCCCCCGGCCGGACAGATGCCCTGGCACCCGCCACCTGGCTTTCTCCTGCCCTGAGCACTGGGTTTAATCCAGCTGGGCAGGGCAGGACCTGGCACAGGAGCCAAGGACTGCGGTGTCGGCTGGAGAGGGAATTCTCACCTAGGGCAGTGCAGGGCTGGGGGGGTGGGTTTGCAGCTCTGTCCCTGGGCCACGAAGATGCCGGGGTTAGCTGGTGGCTGGGCAAGTGGGTAGGGGCAGGCTGCTTAAATAGCTAGGGCAGCGGGCGGGCACCACGCCAGACCGGGCTTGTCTCCAAAGCCCTCCCCCGTCCTCCCCCTGCTGAAGGGTGGCCCCCGGAGCTGGTGTAAACAGAAGCAGCCTCACTGAGTTACTCCTGATTTACCCTGGGGGAAGTGAGAGGGGACTGGGCCCAGGGACTCCAAGGGGGTGACTCCTGATTTACACCAGGGGGAATGGGCCCCGTCCTTGCCACTTCATCCCCACACACCCCTGGGCAGCAGGGCAGGGCTACTAGCCCTATTGTCCAGATGGGGAAACTGAGGTACAGAGAGGCTGGGTGATTTACTCAAGGGGTCTGGGGCAGAGCAGGGAGTTGAACCAGGGTCTCTCATGTCTGAGGCGAATGCTCTAACCACTGAACAGCACTGCCTCTCCTCGTAGGGAGTGCCCAGGATGGGAGCATCTGGGGTTTGCGTCTGTTCCTAGGGATCAGCTGAGAGATGGGGTCGCAGCCCAGACCCCAAATAAGACTGGAGCCCCCTTTGCACCAGGCACTTCCCAGACCCCCATGGCACTGCCCAGACCTCGC
Organism: Chelonoidis abingdonii; assembly: GCF_003597395.2. Taxonomy (NCBI): domain Eukaryota; kingdom Metazoa; phylum Chordata; order Testudines; family Testudinidae; genus Chelonoidis; species Chelonoidis abingdonii. Next base: position 61,640,199 of record NC_133779.1, on the reverse strand, counting down.
ACAAGACCAGGGCCCCCCAGTGCCAGGCACTGCCCAGATCCCAATTGATTCCAGGGTCCCCCCTGGGCTGGGCACCGCCCAGACCCCAGTCGAGTCCAGGCGCTCCCACCCCCCATGCCAGGCGCTGCCCAGGTGAGATTGGTGCCTGTTGTGCCAGTTTTGCAACAGTGTTAAAAAATCACACGTCTTTTCCCCCCTCACCCGCTGGTGATCTTTTATTCAGGGACGTTCTCACAGGAAATAAATCCCCTCACCCCCACACAACAGTTTGCAGCATGCATCCGTCGCTGGAACTCGATCCTGGATTGTGCCAAGAGCCGATGGCAACAGGAGCGACCACGCAGCCAGGCTCCGTGTGTCCCAGGCAGTGGCTGGGCTGGGGCCTGGTGGCAGCACCTGGGGGGCTAAGTGCTCTGCTTGGGGCCGGGTGTGGGGGCCGGGCTGCATTCGGATGTGATCACGATGTCGGTGAAGACCCCCGGCAGCTTGTACACTCCCACCTTGCTGACACAGGTGCTTTTGGTGGCACAGCCGTGCATGGCGTAGGTGTAATCTGGATGCCTGAAAGCAGAGCGGAGAAGGCCTGCCCCGAGCCAGGACTTCACCCTGTTGGTTCACCTGCCCATGCTGCCCCGAGCCAGGACTTCACCCTCCATCTGGCCGGCTTTCCAGAGCTTTCCTGCGGGTGGCGAATTTCCCTAGGAGGGTTTGTTCTTCTGAGTCTTATCTGCATTTTAGTTCCACAAAGTTCTTGGCTAATTTCCCCTCCTGCGGAGCCCCGGTGAGTCTCCCCCAGCACGGAGATCAAGGACTTGTGTTGCACTCAAGCAGCAGCCAGAAAGGACACAATGGGGGGTGAACCCACCCCAGCCCACAGGAGCTTGTTACAACGGGGCCTTAACCCCAACCTGGCTGTGCCTGGCGTTAACGCCCGCGCTGTTATGCTCACAAAAAGTACATGAGATCTTTTTATAGGGGAAAAGGCAACATGCCGGATTTACTGAGAATCCAGCAGTCAGCACATGCTTTCCAGTCACACACACACACGCCATGCACACAGTCCGTGATGGGAGCTGTTCCTGTGAGGGGCTTGAAAGATTGCACTGCCCAGTTGGCTGCCAGGCATTTGCGTTCATAGGGGTCAACGTTTATCTCAGCTCCTGCAACTTCCTGGATTCAGACGCTACTGGAACCAGATTTCCTGCCTCATTGTTTGCAATAGGGTGGCAGCCCAGGCTGTACTGCTGGCAGCCAAGCGAGTAACAAGGGGCTGTGATTCTTCGGGAGAGCAGAGGGCTGGATCTGCCAGAGCCTGAGGCAGTGTAACCTGAGGTAGCACCAGCAGAGCCTTGTCTCAGGCTACTTTGAACCCTGTTTCCTGAACTAGCCCCAAAACTTTCTCCGTTAGTGTTTGCTTTGGTGCCTCAGTTTCCTGTCTCTTATTTGCAAGGCATGAAGAAGAAGGAAATGGCTAATCCTAGTATCCATGATTCTATTCATTTATTCTACTACTTTAAGTCTTAATGTAAAACACACACCGTATATGGCCAAAACATAACCAGTTATATTGCACAGTACCCATGGTACAACACCACACTCGCTCCTTGCCCTGCTTCCTCTGCTAGATGCAAGAGCTCTTCCCCGCCCCAAATTGTCTCCCCCAAGACAGGCCAGTCCTCGTTACAGACAGCCCCCCAACCTGCAGCAAATACTCACCAGCAACTACATACCACACAACAGAAACACTAACCCAGGAACCAAACCCTGCAACAAACCCCGATGCCAGCTCTGTCTGCATATCTGTTCAAGGGACACCCCCCCTCATAGGACCTCATCACCTCAGCAGACCATCCGGGTCTTGTTCACCTGCACAGCTACCAATGTGATATATACCATCATGTGCCAGAAATGCCCCTCTGCCACGTACGTTGGCCAAACCCCACAGTCTCTACGCAAGAGAATAAATGGACACAAATCTGACAGCAAGAATTGTAATATTCAAAAACCAGTAGGAGAACACTTCAACCTCCCTGGTCACTCAATAAAAGACTTAAAAGTGGCTATTCTTCAACAAAAAAACTTCAAAAACAGACTCCAGTGAGAAACTGCAGAACTGGAATTAATTTGCAAACTGGACACCAAGAAATTAGGCCCAAAAAAACACTGGGAGTGGCTGGGTCACTACAAAAATTCATTTCCCCCTGCTGATACTCCCACCTTCTTGTCAACTGTTTCTTGTCAACTCTTGAGAAAAGCCCACTTCCACCTTAATTGAATTGGCTCCTTAGCACTGATCCCCCGCTTGCTAAGGCAACTCCCATCTTTTCATGTGCTCAATATTTCTGCCTCCCTGCTGTATGTTCCACTCCATGCATCTGATGAGGTGGGTTCTAGCCCACGAAAGCTTATGCCCAAATAAATGTGTTTGCCTCTAAGGTGCCACAAAGACTCCTCCTTCTTTTTGTATCTCAGTGTGTTTGATTCTAAATAGCATCAGGGAAGCATTTTGTCGGCTCCTTGAGAAAGGAATTTGCAAGTTAAGTGCCCAGTCAAGAAACACTTAACTGACAGTGGACTTTGGAGACCCCTATCCAGACAAGAATTTCTCTGGGGAACTTTCAGGATAGCATGTTAACAATGGTGTCGGCCTGCAAGCTGAGTTGTGCCTGGACATGTGACTTGCCCATGTGACTCCTGACTCCATCTTGCTGCTGTGATTTTCCCCAGTGAGAACAAAGGGGCGTCCTTCCAGGGGCAGAGAATATAAAAGGCCCTGCAAACCCCTCCATCTTGTCTTCAGACCTGCTTCTGGCAGCTGGAGGAACCTTGCAACAAACTGAAGCTCTGAATGACCCATCCCAGCTGGGGATGTTCTAGAGACTTGATTTGAACCTGCAGTTTATTCCATCTCTGCTACAAGCCTGAACCAAGAACTTTGCCATCACTGTATGTAATTGATTCCATTTAACCAACTCTAGCTCTCAGCTCTATCTTTTTCCTCTTATGAATAACCTTTAGATTTTAGATTCTAAAGGGTTGGCAGCAGCGTGATTTGTGGGTAAGATCTGAGTTGTATATTGACCTGGGTCTGGGGCTTGGTCCTTTGGGATCGAGAGAACCTTTTTCTTTTACTGGGGTGTTGGTTTTCATAACCATTCATCCCATAACGAGTGGCACTGGTGGGGGTACTGGGAGACTGGAGTGTCTGAGGGAATTGCTTGTGTGACTTGTGGTTGGCCAGTGGGGTGAGACCGACGTCCTCTCTGGCTGGCTGCTTTGGTGCCTTATAAAGGACCCCTAGCCTGGGGCTGTGACTGCCCTGCTCTGAGCAATTGGTCCTGAACTGACACACTCAGTTGTGTCTCACCAAAGGCAGCATCGTCACAGTGGCGTAGTCAGCAGGATCTACAGCACCAGGTCCATTAAGCTTTGGGTCAGAACCCCACGCTAGCCAAATTTGGGATTGAGAGTTTGGTTGGTTAAAGAGCAGTGACCGTGAGCCAGAAAGCATCAGTAGAAGCAGTGGAACTGGAAACCCTGAGAGACAGGCTGCCATCTGAACATCATCAGAAACTGGCAGAAATTCGAATGAGAGAGAAGCAAGCGTTGGCCCATCTGGAGAAAGAAGCTGCTGAAAGACAGAGAGAAGCTGTGGAAAGAAATGCTGAATTGGAGAGAGAAGCTGTTAAGAGAAAGAAGGAGGCTGCTGAGTGAGGAACAGGCTCGTCGGAGGCATATGGAGCTGCTGGCTGCTGAGCAGAGGGTTGCCAAGTCAAAAAAGCAAGGAGAGAACAGGAGAAATTGTATCCTCTAGAAAGTCCAGTTTCTAGCAATGTTGGGATGTTGTGTTACTCTGAGCAGTTTTCTGAGTTTAACCCATTGTGCCATGACCAGGGGAGAGGGACTCTAACCTGGTGGGAAATAGCAGTTTGTCTGTGAATGAAGTTTCTGAATGTCTCTTTGATGTCTCAGAAGTGTCCCAGCACAGGCAGCATCATTCCCGATGTCCACTGGCTATAAGCAGCGAGCGAGCAGATCCAAGCTGGTCATGGAAGAAATAAAAGGAAAATCACAGCATGAGTTTCAGAAACCAGCCAGGGTTTGAATCAGACCATGCCACCCTGACGGGATCGTTCCTTGATACACAGGCTGGGATTCTCCTTTCCAGCCCGGGCCCCTCTCCCCTGTTCAGTCATTGTCCTCCAGACATGTTTCCAGGTGTTGGGTTGTAGGGGGGAATGAGGACAGGTGATAACGTCACTTCCCCCCCGTTCCAGGTTCGCCCAGCCAGCTGTCTCTGTGCTCTTCCTGAGGCATCTCCATCGTATCCAGTTCCTGGGGTGTCCTTGGGAGTGTGGATCCCTCCCGTCTGGCTGCTCCATAGCTGCCCTTGAAAGGCTGGTTGTGGGTGTTCCCAGCCTCACAACATATTTCAGTAACACAAATGTAGCAAAATGTCGTAATTCCCCATACAATGCTAGGGTTTCCCGGTCATGCTGGCAGGCTCGGGGGCACTGCATGGATGGACGTGGCCTGAGTCAGCCTGCTGTGAGCCAGCCTAGAGAAAGGGGAAGGGGTGAGCTGGGCCTCGCTGCCTTAGGGAGCAGCCTGCTTTGTCTCTCTCTGATTTGGGATGGTTCTTGGGTGTGAGTGTCCTGGATTCTAAGAGGTTCTCTGTTAGGGTTGCCAACTTGGTAATATTTAAAAAACGGACACTGCAACAGAAGTGCTGGAACCTCCCCTGCCCTGCCTCTTCCCCAAGGCTCCACCCTGTCCACTCCTCCCCTTCCCCCCTTTGCTCACTACTTTTCTCCTCCCACCCCCTGGCTGGGGTCAGGAGGGACTCGCCTGCAGTAGGGACTGGTGCGGGTGATGACCCAGTGCCTCCCCACCTGCAGACTTTGGGTGTCTGGTCAGTGGATCTGACCAGACACTGTCAGGTCCCCTTTTCGACTGAACTGGACTTTTCAGTTGAAAACCAGGTACCTGGCCACCCTAGTGTCCACTTGAAATGCAGCCACTGCGCCATTGTAGTGCTTCAGTGTAGACATGACTATGCCAAGGGGAATTTGGATTTAAGATGTACCTTTATTCAATGCATGGGTGTGTGGGGTAATGCCCCTGCCCCCCCATGGGTGCAGTTTAAGGAAGGGGCAGGCACACACTGGAGGAGAGCTCCCCCAGGGGGTTGAGCACAGCTCAGTGTGTTCCCACCCCTGCCTGGACCAGGACTCCCTAGCCCCGTCCTTGCTGCTTCATCTCCGCACAGCCCTGAGCAGTAGGGCAGGGCTGCTAGCCCTGTTGTCCAGATGGGGAAACTGAGGCACAGAGAAGCCGGGTGATTTACTTAAGGGGTCTGGGGCAGAGCAGGGAGTTGAACCAGGGTCTCTCATGTCTGAGGCGAGTGCATTAATCACTGGACAGCACTGCCTCTCCTCGTAGGGAGTGCCCGGGATTGGAGCATCTGGGGTTTGCGTCTGTTCCTAGGGATCAGCTGAGAGATGGGGGTGCAGCCCAGACCCCAAACAAGACTAGAGCCCCCTTTGCGCCAGGCACTTCCTAGACCCCCAGGTGCTGCCCAGACCTCGCACAAGACCAAGGTCCCCCTGGGCCACGCGCCGCTCAGACCCCAGTTGAGTCCAGGGTCCCCACTGGGCCTGACGCTGCCCAGACACAAGCCAAGATTGGGGCCCTGTGTGACGAAGTTGGGGGTGGGTTTCTTGTTTTTTCCAGTGGTTTGCATGCACAGGGGGTGGGACTCAGTGTCCCCAGGTGTTACTGGTTTAACGAGGGGAGGGGAGGGGGAGTTTGTTGTTCCAGAGGACCAGAGAGGGAGCTCGGGACTCCGGCTGATGGCCTGGAGGATGGAGACCCCAGCGACTGGTGACCTGGTGACAGGGCCGTCCGTAGCCATAGGCAGAACAGGCAGCCGCCTAGGGCACCACTAGGTCTGGGGGCACCGCTCTGCCTGGAGCCCGGACAGACAGGAAGCAGTGGAGGCTGCTGGGTCCTAGAGAGCTGAAGGCAGCACAGTCTGAGGGGGGGATTGGCTGCTGGGGTCTCTGGGAAGGGGTGGGGGAAGGAACTCACCTGCAGGGTGACCAGATATCCCGATTTTATAGGGACAGTCCTGATTTTTGGGTCTTTTTCTTATATAGGCTTCTATTCCCCCCACCTCCCTCCCGATTTTTCACATTTGCTGTCTGGTCACCCTAGGTGGGGGTAATTGGTGCCTATATAAGACAAAGCCCCAAATATCAGGACTGGCCCTATAAAAGCAGGACATCTGGATCTGGTCACCTCAGCTGGGGAGCACGTCTCTCCCCCGGGCTGGCAGTGATCCATCTCATCCGGGGGGAGATGCACAGGGCAGGATGAGCTGCTGTGGCTCCATGGGTGCCCCGTCCCTGAGATCAGATGCTGTGCTAACTTCACCATGGTCCGTTGGGCTGGAGGTGGTGCCTATTGGCGTGTGATCAGACCCGAGGTTTTGCTGCTGCTCTTGCCACTCTGCACCCCAAGAGGTGGATTTTGGGGTCCTGCAGTTTTCCACCTATCTCCTCTTCTACTGCAGCTGTTGGACCAGCAGGCTGGGGGGTGAGCCAAGCATGAAAGCAGTACTGTGTTGCCATTTTGATTGTCATTGAGCAAATTTGTTTGCCAAAAATGCTTGCTAAGAATCCTGAATTCAATTTCAATATATATTTTTTTTTTAAAAAAAATCAATATCTTAGCCAAAAACAGAAAATTAAGTTGTTGACAATTATTTGTGACAAGTTTGGTATGGGGAAGGGAGTGGGCCAGTTTTCATGAGAGAAACAAAAAATGTTGACTGACTTTCCTATAGCCTGTTACTGCTAAATAGAGCCCTCCAACAACTATAATATGCTCATCTCCTTACTAATCTATAGAGCAGGGGTCGGCAACCTACGGCACACGTGCCAAAGGTGGCACGCGAGCTGATTTTTGTTGGCATGCGGCGGTGGGCTGAGCAGCTCAGCCCGCCACTGCTCTGGGGTTCCGGCTGCTGCCCCATTGCCACCCAGGGTCCCGGCCACTAGCCCGACTCAGCACTCACTGCTGGCCTGGGGACCCCCAAGGAACCCCAGGCTGGCAGCAGACTGAGCAGGCCAATGGCTGAGACCCCGGCTGAGCCACTCAACCCGCTGTCGGCCTGGAGTTCCATTCACTCAGCTGGTAGGTGGGCTGAGCAGGACTAAATTCAACGAAATAGGAAAGCAAGAGCAATTAATGACAAAGTGCAAGAACCTAGAGCAGTGGTCCCTAACCTTTCTCGTCTGGCGGTCACCAGACAAAGGACCGTGGCAGTGAACAAGCATCCGCCGAAATGCCGCCGAAATTCGGCGGCATTTCATCAGCGATTCTTCTGGATGATGCTGCTTATCGTTGGCAAGCGGCGTCATCCAGAGGCATTGCCGCCGAAATGCCGCCGAATTTCGGTGGCATTTCGGCAGATGCTTGTCCGCTGGCCAGTACGCACGTGCACTGAGAGGCCCCTGCGGGCACCGCGTTGGGGACCCCTGACCTAGAGAGCCCCCTGAAGCATGACGATCGTTTTGATTTAAATGGACTTGAGCAGTATGAAGAATTGAGTACACTGTCATCAATGTTGCCACATGCAAAATCGATAATGGACATTGTACAGTTTACTCATGCCAGCAAACTTGTTGACATATATCCTAATGTGTCCATTGCCACTCATATTCTACTGACAATTCCTGTAATAGGAGCATCAGGAGAACGGAGTTGCTCAAAGCTGAAGGTCATTAAAAACTATCCCCGCTCTGCAAGGAGTCAGGAGCACTTGACGGTCTTGTTATTCTTGCAATTGAACAAGACATAACTTTGTCATACAATGACATTATTCCTGATTTTGCAGCCAAAAAAGCCAGAACAATTGCTTTTAATTAAAAACTAATCCTTGTTTCAATACCTCTTCATAGACATTTCCAATAAAATGTTGACAAATTAAAAAAAATTATATTATTTGCATCATTCTGTCAAATCAGATTTTTTTCTCTAGTGCTGCTTCTTTTGTGCTAGTCCATCAGCGTTACGGTGGCTTCACTACGTTCAACTGGTTTTAATAACATGCATGTGGCAAGTTTTCCAGTAGTGTCAGCTTATGTTTGTGTTGCTAAGAGCAAGACAGGCTCAGGGGCACCAGTTTAATAATCCCACCTAGGGCACCATAAATCCTAAGGACGGCCCTGCCTGGTGACCCAGAGACCCAGCTCAGGATTCGCAGCTGGTTCTGGCCAGTGGGGACAATGGGCTACAGGGAGAGGACCCCAGTGACCTGACCAGCCGGTTCCGGCCAGAGGACAGAAGAGGGGAAGAGGAGGCCCAGGCGACCCTGTTTCCCTGGAGAGAAGCCAATGGACAGAGGGGGCTTGGGGCCGGGGGTATCGGAGGCCCAGCTGGGAAGCAGGAGGGCTCGGGGCTGGAGGGGGGGAGCAGGCAGAGCCCACCTGGATGCAGGGGAACTGGGATGTGCTATGCTGGGGGAGGCCAGGCCTGAGGCTGGAAAGTTTCCTGTGCTGGGTTCAGACGCTCAGTAAACCCTGCTGTTTTATGCTGGGTGAGAGTTGCTCCAGGCTAGAGAACAGGGAGCTGTCGCACTGAAGGGGCTTCTCCCCATGACCGCACGGGGTCACGAGTGCAAACGACCTGGGAGTCTGTGACATCCTGATGTGCCAGTTTTGCAACAGTGTTAAAAAATCACACATGTTTTCCCCCCTCACCCTCTGGTGATGCTTTATTCAGGGACGTTCTCACAGGAAATAAATCTCAACCTCCCCCCCCACCCCACCAGCAGTTTGCAGCACACGTTCGACGCTAGAACTTGATCCTGGAGCGTGCCGAGAGCCGATGGCGACAGGAGCAACCACCCAGCCAGGCTCCGTGTGTCCCAGGCAGCAGCTGGGCTGGGGCCTGGTGGCGGCGCCTGGGGGGCTAAGTGCTCTGCTTGGGGCCGGGTGTGGGGGCCGGGCTGCATTCGGACGTGATCACGATGTCGGTGAAGACCCCCGGCAGCTTGTACACCCCCACCTTGCTGACACAGGTGCTTTTGGTGGCACAGCCGCGCACGGCGTAGGTGTAATTCCGGGTGCCTGAAAGCAGAGCGGAGAAGGGCGTCGCTGGGGGAATTTCCCTAGGGGGCTTTGTTCTTCTGAATCTTACCTGCATTTTAGTTCCAGAAGGTTCTTGGCTAATTTCCCCTCCCGCAGAGCGCCAGTGAGTCTCCCTGGCACGGAGCTCAGGGACTTGTGTTGCACTCAAGCAGTGGCCAGAGAGGACACAATGGGGAGTGAACCCACCCCAGCCCGCAGGAGCTTGTTACAACGGGGCCTTAACCCCGACCGGGCTGTGCCTGGCGCTAACGCCCGCGCTCGCTCCTTGCCGTGCCTTTCTCCACTAGAGGCAAGAGCCCTTCCCTGCCCCACGCTGTCTCCCGCCGAGCGGTTACCAGTTGTGATGGATCCAGCAAAGTAGACACAGTGGTTCTCAGCGCCCAGGCAGCTGACAGTCTCATTGGCCTGGCATTCGGTGCCATCGGACAGGCAGCCCGGGCACTGCAGCCCGCTGGGTTTGGGCTGGGCCCGTGGCACTAGGGACAGAGAGACACAGTCAGCGTTGGTGCTCGGAGCAGGGCAGGGCGTTGGGATGGGGCTGGGTGTCCTAATGGTCAGAGCAGCAGACCCCCAAATGAGATAGGAGTGGGGTGTACTGGGTTGGAAGGGGAGGCGTGGGTGGGAGCTCGGGGCCAGGAGTCCTGGATTCTCTCCCTGGCTCAGGGAGGGGAGCAGGGTCTCATGGGTCAGAGTGGTGGGGCTGGCAGCCAGGACTCCTGGGTTCTCTCCCCAGCTCAGCCAGGGGAGCGAGGTCTCGTGGTTTGGAGCAGGGGGGCTGGGAGCCAGGACTCCTGGGTTCTCTCCCCGGCTCAGGCAGGGGAGCGGGGTGTGGTGGGTTAGAACAGGGGCCAGGCAGGCGACCGGTCCCTTACACCTCACGGCTCCCGTGTTGCACAGGTCCCGCTGGCAGCACTTGGCGGCGCTCCGCACACGCAGGCCGAAGGCAGAGCTGAGACTGGAGGATCGCGGGGGGCAGAACCTGTTCTCGGTGCAGCCCTTGTAGGTGCCCAGCTTGTGCTCCTTCCCTGGGGGCAAGACGGGGCGGAGGTGTCACCGGGCAGGATGGGCTGCGGCACAGCAGGGCTAAGGCAGGCTCCCTGCCTGCCCTGGCTCTGCACTGCTCCTGGAAGCAGCCGGCACATCTCTCCAGCTCCTATGCGGAGACGTGGCCACGGGGGCTCCATGCACTGTCCCCACCCCAAGTGCCAGCTCCGCAGCTCCTATTGGCTGGGAACCATGGCCAATGAGAGCTGCAAGGACGGCGCCTGCGGATAAGGGCAGTGCACACAGTCATCTGGCTACGCCTCCACCGAGGAGCCAGACACGCCGGCCACTTCTGAGAGCCACCTGAGGTCAGTCCCACCTGGACCTCACACCCCAACCCCAGCCCCAGGCTCAAATCCCCTCTCGCACCCAAACTCACACCCCTTCCCACACACCGAATCCCTCAGCCCCAGCCCCACAGCAGAGCCTGCACTCCCACCCCTAGCCCCAGCCCTGGAGTGGCCTTAGAGGAGTGGGGCTGGGGCAGGGCCTTGGGAAGGGGTTTTTGGTTTTCTGCAATTGGAAAATTGGCCACCCTACCCAGAGGAAATGAAAAGAACAGGGAATCATCAAATGATCCATCCCCTTTCGCCCATTCCCAGCTGCTGGCTAAGAAAGCCAGGGACCCAGCCTGGCTAATAGCCACTGATGGGCCTATGAACTTATCTAGGGGTTTTTTTTGGACCCTGTTATGGTCTTGACCTTCACAACATCCTCTGGCGCAGAGTTCCACAGGCTGCCTCTACTGCACCTGGCATGACAGCCCTGATCTCAGTTGAGGTCTGGGCTGTGCCTGGTGCAACGGGGGCCCCTCTGGCTGGCCAGCAGCAGAGCCCAACCCCTCCCCCTTGGAGGTGGGGAGGAGATGCCCGGGCATGGTGCCATGACCCACCGACTCTGGTCTCCGAGGTGAGGATGAGGCAGGAGGTCTGGGAGGGCGCGCAGTCGTGCGGCTCTCCAGTGCACGCCTTGTCAGAGCTGCTGCATCGTTCGCACTTCAGGCACCCACCTGGGGAGAGAGGGGAGGATTTGGGAGAGGGATAATCTGCAGGGCCGCCAGACCTCTGTTAATGGATCATTCCAGGGAGCAGCCCTGCTGCCTGGTCACCCGCAGCACAGGACCTGTGCCAGGGTTTCTAGGAGCACGGCCATTTCCCCGCCCCCCGCGCTGATCCCGCAGCTCTGGTGGAGCTGCCGCAGGCATTCCTGCAGAGGGTCCGTTGGTCCATGGCTCTGGTGGAGCTGCCGCAGGCATGCCTGCGGGAGGTCCATCGGAGCTGCGGGAGCAGCCAACAGTCTGCAGGCATGACTGCAGCAGCTCCACCAGAGCCGCGGACCAACGGACCCTCCGCAGGAATGCCTGTGGCAGCTCCACCAGAGCCGCCTGCAGCCCCACCGGCAAAATGCCACCCTCTCAATAATCCTGGTCCCCTAGGCGATTGCCTAGGCTACCTAAACGGTAGCGCTGGCCCTGCCGCAGCAGCTGACTAGCAGAGCTTAGATTGGGGCTGCCGTTCTTGGAGGCAGGACTCCTGGGTTCTCTGAGTGGGGTGTGGGGTCTAGTGGGTTAGAACAGGGGGATTGGAATCCAGGATTACTGGGTTCTCTCCCTGGCTTCTCTCCCTGGCTTTGGGAGGGGAGTGGGGTCTAGTGGTCAGAGTGGGGGACTGAGGGGAGCGGGATGGGGGCTGGGAGCCAGGACACCTTGGTTCTTTCCCTAGCTCTGGGAGGGGAGTGTCATCTAGTGGTTAGAGCAGGAGGGCTGGGAGCCAGGACTCCTGGGTTCTCTCCCTGGCTCTGGGAGGGGAGTGGGGACTGGTGGGGTCAGAGCAGAGGGGGCTGGGAGCCAGGACTCCTGGGTTCTCTCCCTGGCTCTGGGAGGGGAGTGGGGTCTGGTGGTGGGTGCTGGACAGACATAACCACTCACCTATGGCCAGCAGCGCTGACAGCAGGTAGAGGGCCAGGTGGGCCGCCATGGTGCAGGACAGAGCGCGGGGCAGCAAGCAGAGCTGGCCGTTGGATGCAGCCAGCGCTGTATCCAATGGGGATTTATAGCCACGGGGCTGGGCCAGGGCAGGGAACAGGACCTGGGAACAGTCAGTTCCTGGAGGGATCCGGCTCTGGGGCCATCAATTACCCTGGCTTGGACCTTTCACCGCTGGCCACGTCTCCCTTTCGATCCCTGCCACCCACCCCACCTGGCCTGGGGACGTGGCACCAGCATCCCTGGGACTGTCGCTCTCGGACCATGGGGTATCTGAGTGCCAGTGGAGGGGGGTCAGGGCTGGGGTGAGGATTTGGGGATCCTGGGGGTTGAATATGGGGGATCCCATTAAGGGAAGCCTGCAACCTGACCGGTGCAGCCTCACCCCGCCCCCATTGTCCCAGCCCGTAATCCAGCCAAAGGCCCCCCCAGCCCAGGTTGTCCAGGAGGGACACGGGCCAGATGGTATCTCGGCATGGGGCAGGGGACCGAGATGCAGGGGGGAATGCAGCCCCGAGGCCAAGGAGATAGGCCTGTGAGCATCCGGCCACAGCTACCAAGTGAGATTGTCCAAAGGGGAGGATGCACCGGCTGGGCCGGGGCCAGGATTCCTGGGTCAGGCCCTGTCACAAAGCAGACGCCCGCTTGCAGGTTCCCCATCCCGTATGGGAACTTGGCAAGAACCCGGCTGGGGTCGCAAACCCACACACACTCCTAAGATGTGCTAGACGCTGGGCACGTTCCTGAAGGATCCCCCCAGTACCGAGTTGGGGTAAACACACTCCCCAAAGATGATCCAGGGACACCCCGACCCCTCCAAAGGCCAGGCTCAGAATGACGGGGCATGGAGAGAGATGGCTTGAGCCTGCATCAGCCAGCCGGTACACGGGGGATATTACCTACTTTGTTGCTAGCCATGTGTAAAGGCGGGATCCCAGAGGGGGTGTCTTTGTCTGGTCGAGGTGGGAATGGAAAGTCCCACCAGGGATTTTCTATCCTCAGCTCTGGGAGGGGAGTGGGGTTTAGTGAGTTAGAGCGGCGGGCGGTCTGGAAGCCAGGACTCCTGGGTTCTCTCCTGCACTCTGGGAGCGGAGTGCAGACTCATGGTTAGTGGAGGGGAGGCTGCGAGCCAGGACTCCTGGGTTCTATCTCCGACTCTGGAAGTGGAGCGGGGGCTGGTGGTTAGAGCAGAGGGGGCGGGGCTGGAGCCAGGACTCCTGGGTTCTATCTCTGGCTCTGGGAGGGGAGCGGGAGCTGGTGGTTAGAGCAGGGGGGTGGGGCTGGAGCCAGGACTCCTGGGTTCTCTCTCTGGCTCTGAGTGGGGAGTGGGGGCTGGTGGTTAGAGCAGGGGGGGCTGGGAACCAGCACTCCTGGGTTCTCTCCCCGGCTCTGGGATGGGAGTGGGGGCTGGTGGTTAGAGCAGGGGGGGCGGGGCTGGAGCCAGGACTCCTGGGTTCTCTCCCCGGCTCTGGGATGGGAGTGGGGGCTGGTGGTTAGAGCAGGCGGGGCGGGGCTGGAGCCAGGACTCCTGGCTCTGATTCCTGGCAGAGGGCTGAGAGGGCCCAGGGGAGCTGAGTAAAGTGCCCAGGTCGCTGACGGTGGCGCCGCTGGCCTGGCGGGGGGCCAGCATGGGCAGGACAGAGAGTTTCTGGGCAGGGCCCTGGAGAAAGGCCTTTGGGACCGTCCAGCTGCAGCAAAGGCCAAGGCCTGGCCAGCCGGCTGCCATGACGACCCAAGACCCCCCGACTCACAGGGATCTAGCGCAGGGGGTCTGAGCCCCCCTCCATATGCTACAAAAACTCCAGGGCCCAGCAGGGGCAGGGGGCACTTGGGGCTCCGGCCAGGGGCGGGATCCTGGGGCATAGGCCTAGTTTGACATCTATTTTGGGGGAGGAGGCTCAGGCCAGCTCTGCACAGCGGGATCCAGGGAGGGATAGTCGCCTCCACCCCTGGACTCTCCTCAGCAGACCTCCCGCCTGCCTGGGGCTGCATGCATGCGGGGGCTGCTCCCCGAGGGCTCTGTTGGCCCCAGAGCCGGGTCCCCATCCAGGCGGCTCTGACCGGCTGCAGGAGCAGTGGAAGGGGGCTGGGAGCAGCCGTACCCCCAGGCACCAGCAGCAGACAGGGGGATGCCACGGCTGCCTGCCCCATGGTGCCACCAGCCAGAGGAGCAGCAGCTGCCCCACACTGCCTGGCTCCTGCTTCCCGCCTGGGACCTGGCCAGAGTGGGGCTGAGGGAGAGGAGAAAAGGGGAGTGGAGCTGCCCCCAGGACTGCCTCACTCTGGGTAAGACACTGCAGTTTGAGGGGGGTAACGCTCTCATGCCCCCTCACCTCTGCCCATGGGCTCAGGGCTTCTGCCCAGGTCACGGCTTTGGGGGGAGGGGGGATCTCAGGGTTTCAGCCCCACACCACTCCTGGTTTCAGCCCCATGGCGGGATGGGGGGGGAAATGCCAGGATTCAGGGTTTCAGTGAAAGGGCTGACGGATGCCCATGGGGCTGCAGATCCCTGTTTATCTACGGAGGGTGATCCCAGGGGCACATTAGCTGCACAGATGGGTCTATAGAGGGAGGGATAGGGAGACTGAGGGCTGTGTATGGGGTTGGAGGACGAGACAGATGGAGGCAGTATGGCCAATCCCAAAGGTTCAAAAATCCTGAGATTGGCTTTAAAATCCTGAGATTATGTAAAGATACGCGATCTGGGGGGCTTATTATTTGCCGTCTGCTCTTTGAGCCATTAGAGGACCCATGGGTCATGGTTTGTAGCTTTCTCCACAGCCACGAGGGCTCGAAATGGCCCTCTGCTTTAAGGCTGAAACCAGCCTAGACCCACCTGACTCCGGGAGCTGGGGCTTCAACGAAAACGATACTTATCATCAAAAACAACGAGGAGTCCTTATGGCACCTTTGAGACTAACATATTTATTTGAGCATAAGCTTCCGTGGGCTACAGCCCTCTTCATCGGATGCAATTTATATTATATTATATTATATTATATTTTATATTATTATCAGGGCCGTCCGTAGGATTTATGGTGCCCTAGATGGGATTATTAAACTGGTGCCCCTGAGCCTGTCTTGCTCTTAGCAACACAAACATAAGCTTACGCTACTGGAAAACTTGCCACATGCATGTTATTAAAACCAGTTGAACGTAGTGAAGCCACCGTAACGCTGATGGACTAGCACTAAAGAAGCAGCACTAGAGAAAAAAATCTGATTTGACAGAATGATGCAAATAATATAATTTTTTTTAATTTGTCAACATTTTATTGGAAATGTCTATGAAGAGGTATTGAAACAAGGATTAGTTTTTAATTAAAAGCAATTGTTCTGGCTTTTTTGGCTGCAAAATCAGGAATAATGTCATTGTATGACAAAGTTATGTCTTGTTCAATTGCAAGAATAACAAGACCGTCAAGTGCTCCTGACTCCTTGCAGAGCGGGGATAGTTTTTAATGACCTTCAGCTTTGAGCAACTCCGTTCTCCTGATGCTCCTATTACAGGAATTGTCAGTAGAATATGAGTGGCAATGGACACATTAGGATATATGTCAACAAGTTTGCTGGCATGAGTAAACTGTACAATGTCCATTATCGATTTTGCATGTGGCAACATTGATGACAGTGTACTCAATTCTTCATACTGCTCAAGTCCATTTAAATCAAAACGATCGTCATGCTTCAGGGGGCTCTCTAGGTCAGGGGTCCCCAACGCGGTGCCCGCAGGGGCCTCTCAGTGCACGTGCGTACTGGCCAGCGGACAAGCATCTGCCGAAATGCCACCGAAATTCGGCGGCATTTCGGCGGCAATGCCTCTGGATGACGCCGCTTGCCAACGATAAGCAGCATCATCCAGAAGAATCGCTGATGAAATGCCGCCGAATTTCGGCGGCATTTCGGCGGATGCTTGTTCACTGCCACGGTCCTTTGTCTGGTGACCGCCAGACGAGAAAGGTTAGGGACCACTGCTCTAGGTTCTTGCACTTTGTCATTAATTGCTCTTGCTTTCCTATTTCGTTGAATTTAGTCCTGCTCAGCCCACCTACCAGCTGAGTGAATGGAACTCCAGGCCGACAGCGGGTTGAGTGGCTCAGCCGGGGTCTCAGCCATTGGCCTGCTCAGTCTGCTGCCAGCCTGGGGTTCCTTGGGGGTCCCCAGGCCAGCAGTGAGTGCTGAGTCGGGCTAGTGGCCGGGACCCTGGGTGGCAATGGGGCAGCAGCCGGAACCCCAGAGCAGTGGCGGGCTGAGCTGCTCAGCCCACCGCCGCATGCCAACAAAAATCAGCTCGCGTGCCACCTTTGGCACGTGTGCCGTAGGTTGCCGACCCCTGCTCTATAGATTAGTAAGGAGATGAGCATATTATAGTTGTTGGAGGGCTCTATTTAGCAGTAACAGGCTATAGGAAAGTCAGTCAACATTTTTTGTTTCTCTCATGAAAACTGGCCCACTCCCTTCCCCAAACCAAACTTGTCACAAATAATTGTCAACAACTTAATTTTCTGTTTTTGGCTAAGATATTGATTTAAAAAAAAATATTGGAATTGAATTCAGGATTGTTAGCAAGCATTTTTGGCGAACAAATTTGTTAAATGACAATGTAAATGGCAATGCAGTACTGCTTTCATGCTTGGCTCACCCCCCAGCCTGCTGGTCCAACAGCTGCAGTAGAGGAGGAGATAGGTGGAAAACTGCAGGACCCCAAAATCCACCTCTTGGGGTGCAGAGTGGCAACAGCAGCAGCAAACCCTCAGGTCCAATCACACGCCAATGGGCACCACCGCCAGCCTAACGGACCATGGTGAAGTTAGCACAGCATCTGATCTCAGGGACGGGGCACCCATGGAGCCACAGCAGCTCTTCCTGCCCTGTGCATCTCCCCCCGGATGAGATGGATCACTGCCAGCCCGGGGCAGAGACGCGCTCCCCAGCTAGGGTGACCAGATCCAGATGTCCTGATTTTATAGGGCCAGTCCCAATAGTTGGGGCTTTGTCTTATATAGGTACCAATTACCCCCACCTAGGGTGACCAGACAGCAAATGGTGGGGGGGAATAGGAGCCTATATAAGAAAAAGACCCAAGAATCAGGACTGTCCCTATAAAATCGGGACATCTGGTCACCCTGCAGGTGAGTTCCTTCCCCTACCCCTTCCCAGAGACCCCAGCAGCCAATCCCCTCCCTCAGACTGTGCTGCATTCGGCTCTCTAGGACCCAGCAGCCCTGCTCTTACATGCTCCACTGCTTCCCGTCTGTCCAGGCTCCCGGCAGAGCGGTGCCCCCAGACCTAGAGGTGCCCTAGGCGGCTGCCTGTTCTTCCTAGGGCTAAGGACGGCTTTGTGAGGCCGAGATCCTGGCCGGGTCCGCCGTGAAAGCCACTTCAAATCGACAGATCACTATGAGTCAGGCAGACGTTAGGATTTGCAGCAGGCCTTGTCTCTGGTGTAGGATCTAGGGCACCAGTGACTGAGAGCAACCTGCTGGGGGGTGATTTTCGGTGTAAACGACCATTGGTCACTAAGGCCAGTTTGTTTGGGTGCCAAGACAGACTGGAGAGTCTCAAGGGACGGGCTGTGACTCCACGGTTCGACTGTGACAAGGAGCCGGGGTTGGCATTTGTTACTGTCTTGGGGAAATCTAATAATAGAACCCACCACCAGCTTGGGGGGCCTGTCCCGTGTCTGTCAGTCTGCCCTGAAATAGCCACTCGCGGTGGTGAGCCGCTCCAGACAGCATGGCGGAGGGACCGCCAGAGGCGTGTGTATGCAGTGTGACAGGGTCAGGCCAGGTGGCTCCCGGAGAGTGACCAAAGGCAGATATATTACACCCAGGTTAAGTAGGTCCCCTTCTCCTGGGTAAGCTAACAGGGAAGGTTCCAGAACAATTGGGAACTTTTTGGAAACAATTGAAGTAGACAGGCTGATTAGATCACCGGCAGCCAATCAAGGCAGGCTAATCGGGGACCTGGGTTTAAAAAGGAGCTCACTCCAGTTTGTGGTGTGCGCATGTGAGGAGCTGGGAGCAAGAGGCACAAGGAGCTGAGAGGGAGAGGCTGTGCTGCTGGAGGACTGAGGGGTACAAGCGTTATCAGACTCCAGGAGGAGGCCATCGGGAAGTAGCCCAGGGAGTCGTAGTTGTCATGCAGCTGTTACCGGAGGCACTATAGACAGCTGCAATCCACAGGACCCTGGGCTGGAACCCGGAGTAGAGGGCGGGCCTGGGTTCCCCCCAAACCTCCCAACTTCTGAGCAGACACAGGCGGAGTTGACCCAGACTGTGGGGAAGATCACTGAGGCGAGCAAATCCACCGATAAGCACAGGCCCCACCAAGGCAAAGGAGGAGCTTCGTCCCAGCAGACAGAAAGAGGGAGCAGAAGTCGCTCTCAGTCGTGGCCCGGCGCTGCCACCATCCTGCTCGCTGGGGCTGCCATCACACAACGACGTCACCGAGTCCCATCACAGAGCCAGCACTGAGTCAGGCCCTGTGCTCAGATTCCTCGTGATAATTAGGGTTGCCAGGCGTCTGGTTTCTGACTGTAGCACCTGGTTAAAAGGGACCCTGGCGGCTCCAGTCAGCACTGCTGGTTGGGCCATTGAAAGTCTGGTCAGCAGCGCAGCGGGGCTAAGGCAGGCCCCCTACCAGTGCTGGCTCCATGCGGCTCCCGGAAGTGGCCGGCATATCCAGCTCTAAAATGCAGGGGCAGCCACGGGAGCTCTGCGCACTGCCTCTGCCCTGAGCACAGGCTCCGCAGCTCCCATTGGCCAGGAGCCGCAGCTAATGGGAGCTACGGGGGCGGCGCCTGTGGGTGGGGGGAGCGTACCTGGACACGCCTCCACCTCAGAGCTGGATATGCCAGCCACTTCCGGGAGCCACACGAAGTAAGTGCCAACCAGAGCCTTCAACTCTCACTCCCTGCCGTGCCCCAACCCCCTGCACCAGTCCTGGGCCCCCTCCCACACTCCAAAACCCTCGGTCCCAGCCCGGAGCCCCCTCCTGTACCCCAACCCCCTCATCCCCAGTCCCACCCCAGAGCCCACACCCCCACCTGGAGATATCCCACACACACCCCAACCCCCTGCCCCAGTCCTTAGCCCCCTCCCACACTCTGAACCCCTTGGTCCAGAGCTTCCTCCTGTACCCCAATCCCCTCATCCCCAGTCCCACCCCAGAACCTGCACCCCTAGCTGGAGACACCCCCACACATCCCCCAACCACTTGCCCCATCCCTAAACTCCCTCCTGCATCCCAACCCCCTGCACCAGTCCTGAGCTCCCTCCTACACTCCAAACCCCTCAGTCTTAGCCTGGAGCCCACTCCTGTACCCCAACCCCCTCGTCCGCAGTCCCAGCCCAGACCCCCAGCTGGAGACACCCCACACACACCCCAACCCCCTCCCCCAGTCCTTAGCCCTGTCCCACACTCTGAACCCCTCGGTCCAGAGCCCCCTCCTGTACCCCAATCCCTTCATCCCCAGTCCCACCCCGGAGCCTCCACCCCTAGCCGGAGACACTCACACACACACCCCAACCCCCTGCCCCAGTCCTGAGCTCACTCCCACACTCTGAACCCCTTGGTCCCAGCCCAGAGCCCCCTCCTGTACCCCAACCTCCTCATCCCCAGTCCCACCCCAGAGCCCGCACCCCCAGCCGGAGACACCCCCTCCCGCACCACAACCCCCTGCTCCAGCCTGGTGAAAAGGAGCAAGTGAGCGAGGGTGGGGGATGTGGTAAGATGAGACCCTGAGACATAAACCCTTGTACCAGAAGCCCGGTCTGAGGCCTGAACTGAAGCAATGGTCGAGCTTTGCTAACACGAAGCAAAGTGAAGCTGCGAGCCAGAGGCAGGCCCAGCTCCCAGGAGCTGGCAAGAGGCAGGCTGATGTTGCAATACACGTACCTGGCAGATACTAATCACTAGTAAGTGAAACATGTGCCAGGATGGTCCCGGAACCCCCTGGCAGCACCTTCCACACAGATAACAAGGAACAGGCTGATCCATTTTAACGACAGGGTCAAAAACATCACGTGGTGGATAGAGTTGTTTTGTTCGAACCCACGTGTGCGAGGAGAATCCCACCATGGGCTGAGCCGGTCCATTGTCAGCACAGGAGCCTACTCTATGGGTGCTCTGGGGCTAGAGCACCCACAGGGAAATATTAATGGGTGCTTGGGACCCCCAGCAGCCAAGCTCTCCTGTCCCCCACCCCCTGCTCCTCCTCCCCCC
Organism: Chelonoidis abingdonii; assembly: GCF_003597395.2. Classification (NCBI taxonomy): domain Eukaryota; kingdom Metazoa; phylum Chordata; order Testudines; family Testudinidae; genus Chelonoidis; species Chelonoidis abingdonii. The sequence goes on along the minus strand of NC_133779.1, from coordinate 61,619,790 downwards.
TGAGAGTGTTGCATCCCCGCTCCTCCACCTACCTCCCAGTGTTTCCCACCCGGCTGCTGTTTGGCTGCCCTGGGAGAGGGGGGGAGTGGGAACATGACACACTCAGGGGAGGAGGTGAGGCCAGGGCAGGATTTGGGGAAGGACTTGGAACAGGGACAGGGAGGGAGAGGAGTTGGGGTGGGGACTTTGGGGAAGGGTTTGGAATGGGGGCCAGGAAGGGGTGGAAAGATGCGGGGCTTCATGGAAGGGGTGGAGTGGGGGTAGGGGTAGGGCAGGGGGGGTCGAGCTCCCATGGAAAAGAGGGGAAGTTGGCACCTATGATTGTCAGGGGCACATATGCGTAGTATCTCCTGTAGAGTCTGCGAGAAACTATTACTGTGTCTCATTTGACAATGAACCTGGCCAGGGGCCTTCGTTCCTTATCGGAGCCTGTGGTCATTGGGGGTTCTCTCGGGGTCTGCTGTGCCAGCGATCTGCAGAGCTGGGGCAGCGCACAGAGGGAACCCACACATGCAGCCGACTGTTATCATCATCAAACAGAGCAGAGCACCACACTGGTGACATCTGATGATACTGGTGACCCCAAACATGGACTGGCAGACGTAAAGCAATGGTAGAAACAGAAGCTATAAAAACAGTAACAAAAAGAAAAAAGCTGGAATTTTGCAATTAATGTCCATGGCAGCACGATGGCTTCAACGACACGCCACCATACTGGCCAGGCAAGTCTGGAGAAATCCGGGGAAGTAGAAGAGGTAACTCAAGCCTCGGAGGAAGCAACCCAGGGAGTCGAGCACTGGAAAGCCCAAGCGCTTTTAACAGGGCAACAGGCAATCCAGACCCACGATCTGCTCGAACAGATCAAGCAGGAAAATTAAAAATTTTAGACTGTTGTGGAAAACCTGCAGAAGAAAGTTACCGTTCCCTGTTGCTCGACAGACTTCGAGTGCTTTTACCGTTCCTGAAGGACGGGGACAGAAATGGAAACAGGTGGGTTAGCTAAATTAAAAGATGGACCATGGGACAACTGGAAGGGAGGCTGCACTGGGCATGTGTGGAATGAATGACCCAGGTAGATCCTCCTCTCTTGACCCATGGGCAGGGGCCACTACACCGCAATTGCCACCTTATGCTGAGAACCAGGTTCTGGATAAACCCTCCCCCAAACCTAGATCAATTCTGGTTAAAACAAGAGAAATGGGGGGAAATGGGCAAGACAGCCCTGCCCTGGAACCTGACCATGACACCCCGCCTGCACCCCACTTTACTCTTGATGCTACCCCACAAACTGGTACTCCACCTCCACTGGGGTTCTGCAAGGAAAAAATGTATTGACACTTTAAGGGAGCCAGGGCCCCATGGCAATTATGCAGAGAGGGAAATGGAGGCACCCAAGTGCCGCACAGATACACCTCACCCACCTCGAGCGAGCAGCTTCACAGCCAGGGTGTCTGCTTTCAAAAGGCATGAACTCACTGCGTTAGCTGGCGCTGTCAGCCCCCCGCCTGCTGAGAATTCCCATGAGTTCATGGCCTGGCTACAGAAATGCTCACGGTTGTGAAAAGCGGTGGGCATCGACACGGTACAGGAACCAATTCTGGTACAAACCCTGTTGGGGCCACTGAACTGTCACACCCTTGGTTTTGACGATGTTACGCAAATGGATAAATGGGTGGCTCAGAAGCATTTTAAGCTCTCCAGTGGATTAGCTGCACTTAAAGGAATTACAGGAAAGAGGGGAGAGGCTCCAGCCAAGCTGGCTGCCAGGATATAAACGGATGTTAGGCTAACACCGGGGGCTCCTGAGCTCGAGGATTTGAAGCAACTTGTTCTGGAGGTGCTGCCTTCTGGGGTGCTAGGATGGATGAATGCTTGGTGTGAGAATGGAGGCAGGGATGTACCTTGGAACAAATGGATTGAAAAAGTGGAGACTGTAGTTAACCGCAGGAAGGAACTCCTGTCAAGGAGCTGTGAACATATAGGACAGTGAAAAACAGAGGTGCCTGGATATTCCCCATGGCAGTGGCCGGGGTTGGTGACATCGTGGAATGAACAGTGGGTACAGGAGGAAATAGAGAGAGTGAACAGCTGTCGCCTGGAGCTCTGAAACAGAACTTGGACCTTTAAGGAGAGAGTGAGAAGCTGAGGGCACAGCTACAGGTATGTTTCATTGGCAAGGACTCTCAAAAGGGGGAAGAAAAGGCAGCGATGAAGGTGGCTCCGGTGACTGCCTTAGCGTCTGGATTGAATGACCCAATTGCTACTAATTCAGTAGCATTGGCCAGCCCTCCCTGCAACAAGGAATGTGTTTTCCAGCGACCCAGGACAATAGATGCCTGGGGACACCCCATTTGCAGATCTTCTATTGGACACAGGGGGCTGGAATTCCTATTGTAAAAGATGCATTTAACGTATATCCAGTCGTGGACTCTGTACAAACACAGGGCATATCAGCAAACATACGATGTTAAAACCCTCCCTCTCCAGTCTGGTATACAGACCATTCAGGAGAAGGGTGCTAGCGCAGGGAGAGAAAATTGAATTGGGGCAGAAGCTATCAAATGATTGGGAATAATCCTGGACCTCCCAAACATGTGTATCAGACAAGCTCTCACTGTAACAGGAGAAAGAAATAACTCTAACCTGGTCCCAGTGGGACTTGCTACTCGGACGGTGAAAGCAATGAAGCCCAAATAGCCACCTTCTGTGCTGGACGGCTGGTGGGCTGAGATTCAAACTGTCTGGTCAGTGGACTCCCTAGATACGGGAAAAATACAAAGCTCTGTTACAATCGAAGGAGACACACCCCCATACATCAAACAATACCCAATACCTCAGGAAGCAAAAGAATCTTTAAGGCAGGTTATAGAAGAATTGGAAAAATGAAGATTAATTCAAAGGTGTTCAGTGCCTAACGCGGCATCTGTCCAGTTAAAAAACCTGCTGGAACCTGGAGATTAACTCTTGATTATCGAGGGTTAAAGAGAACTGCCAAGCGAGGGGCACCAGTAGTGGCTGCTTACCCCAAATTGTTGGAGGTGGTAACCCCTGACGTGAAGTGGTTCTCAGGACTCGACGTGGCAAACGGCTTTTGGAGTTTACCTTTAAACCTGGTGTCTCCATTCAGAACATCTGTTGTATCCCAGGGGATGCAATACTGCCGGAATATTCTGTCTATGGGGTACTGTGACGCACCCCCAATATTTCCTGCTGTAGTGAGAAATATGCTCGAGAAGGAGAGACTGTTACAAATGAGAAGGACAGTCCAGTATGTAGATGACATTTTAATAGTCAGTGAAACAGAACAGGAAGATGAAGCATTAATGCGGCAGTTACTAACTAGCTGCCAAGCAGACGGCTTGAAACTTAACCCCTCTACATCCCAGGTGAACAGAGAGAAGTGCAAATCTTGGAATTCAACTCAGTGCCGGGGGAAGATCTGTGGCTAAGGGAGGGGTGAAGGGTATTGCTAACCTCCTGATGCCGGTAGATACTAAATCTTTGCAAACTTTCTTGGGGCTGACTAACTTCTGCAGAGAATTCATGGCTGGGTACGCAAAGGAGGCAAGTCCCCTGTACGAGGTACTGAAAAGACCACACTGGACCTGGATCAAGGAGACAACCAGGGCCTGGGAAAGCCTGAAAAAAGGGTTAATGGAGGCACCTAACTTGGCCGCCCCGAACAACGAATTCCCCTTTGTATTGTACCCCAGTGTGAAGGATTTCTCTATTGTTAGCGTGCTGACACAGTGCTGGGGAGAGGCCCGTGGCTTACTATGGCAGAGCATTAATACGTCCCGAAAGCAAACTGGGACGTTGTGAGCAAACTGCTCTCGCCCCCTACTGGACACTACAAAAAGCTCTGGCAATTATCGGCGCAAGTGAGGTGGTTGTAGAGTCACTGTGTGCTGGGAAAGTTACTCAGTCAGGAAAACCTGGCTAAAGGAGAGTAGGTAAGGCCATTCAGTGGCTTTGCTCTCATGTCCGAGAATGTTCAGTAGGTCCCACTAAAAGAACCTGAACTGTGTGGATGGAGATTGACTATAAACGGTCGGGAACATGTTTGTAAACCCTAACGGGAATCCAAAGCGCACCCTGTCTTTAAAGCAACCCCAACTGAACAGGTGACTGGCAAAACCATTTAGTTTGTGAACGGTAGCTCATATTACACCGAAGGGAAACGAATCACTGGCTTTGCAGGGATTTGTTTCACTGGAAACCTGCAGAGTTAACACCTTCCAGTACAAATTGATCAAAGGAGGAAAGAAGTGTCAGCAGTCATAGAAGTTTTAGCTAGGATGAAGAATAAGCAAACAGAGCTAATAATAGGAACTGATTCAGATTATGTTTACAAAGGAACCACCGTCTATCTGCCATGGTGGAATAGTGTAGGTTTTACATGAACCGATGGATCTGAAATTAAGCACAAACTTCTGTGGTGGCAAGTGGAAAAATTGGCAAAGCAGCATAAAAAGATACAGATGGCTAAAATAAAGCCCCATATGGAAAAGGGTCTGTTACCGTGGGGAAATGAACAAGCAGATAAATTGGCTAAGGAAGCAGCCCTCACTGGAACACTGTGGGAGCCTACACCCGTGGCAGTAACCATCCCGTCACAGGCGAAACAAAAACAAGGAAGTGAAGAGAACAACCAGAAAGAGTGTGATGGTGTTGACATAACCTGCAACCCCTGTTCTATATTTGCAGCAAATATTGTACAAAAGTGTCTATGGAAGGGTTGTGATCAGAATCATGGAATATCAGGGTTGGAAGGGACCTCAAGAGGTTCTAATCCAACCCCCTCCTCAAAGCAGGACCAATCCCCAGACAGATGTTTGCCCAAGATCCCTAAATGGCCCCTCAAGGATTGAATTTACAACCCTAGGGTTAGCAGGCCAATACTCAAACCACTAAGCTATTCCTCCTCCCCTATATTGCTAATTATGATGATGCCATCTGTATGTGTGCATCATTTTTGTAGCTGAAGTTATCAATGTTTTAATTCTGAGGTACCCTAGGGTATGCCTACACTACGCATATTACAGCGTGGCTGCGGCAGCGCTGTGACCTGAGCAGTATAGACCTGCTTTATCGCTGCAGGAGAGCTCTGGCAGCGTTAAACCCCACCACCCCTAACAAGTGGTGGTAGCTTTCTAGCCAGGAGCGCCTGGGGATAAAGCGCTGGCTATACTGGTGCTTTTCAGCGCTAAAACTTTTGTGGCTCAGGGGGGTGTTTTTTCACATCCCTGAATGACAAAAGTTTTAGCGCTGAAAGAGGCAGTGTAGACACAGGCCTATTGAAGCATTTGGTCAGCCTCTTAAGAAAGGAATTTACAAGTTAAGTGCCCAATCAAGAAACACTTAATGGATAATGGACCCTGGGAGACCCCAATCCACATAAGTCTTAATGGGATCCTTCAAACTAACGTGTAAACAATGGTGTCAGCCTGGAACTGAGTCGTGCCTGGACATGTGACTTGCCCATGTGACTCCTGACTCCATCTTGCTGCTGTGATTTTCCCCAGTGAGAACAAAGGGGCGTCCTTCCAGGGGCAGAGAATATAAAAGGCCCTGCAAACCCCTCCATCTTGTCTTCAGTCCTGCTTCTGGCGGCTGGAGGGACCTTGCAACAAACTGAAGCTCTGAACAAAGGCCTGAATGACCCATCCCAGCTGGGGATGTTCCAGAAACTTGATTTGAACCTGCAGTTTATTCCATCTCTGCTACAAGCCTGAACCAAGAACTTTGCCATCGCTGTATGGAATTGCTTCCATTTAACCAACTCTAGCTCTCAGCTCTATTTCATTCTAAAGGATTGGCACCAGCGTGATTTGTGGGTAAGATCTGATGTGTATAGGACACTATCCGGTGGTCCAGGGACATCTACACCGAACACATCACCGCCCACCGCCAGTACTAGGAGTGAGCCGATGTGGCTCCACGCACCCACGGGGGGCAGGGGAAAACCCTTACAACCCCCCTACTAAACTACATCCCCTGAGTCCTGAGCCCACCGATCTGGATTCCACCTCGTGAGGGTTACCTGTCCTTACCCTGTGCTCTAATATGACTATGTGTAACCATTAGATAGCGATGTACCCTCACTGCTCCCTACTATACTTTGACCCCACCACTGTACACCCCGCATTGGGGACATACAGACTGTATGTACTATATGCTAACCCATAACCAATACAGCGTCCCCCCATACTCTGTATGTTGCCCCCGATGACTAATGACTGACATGCCAAACTCTGTGTATCATCCTTATTTAAATATTCTCTAATAAACATATGACTTGGGTCTGGGGTTGGTCCTTTGGGATGGGAGAACCTCTTTTCTTTTACTGGGGTGTTGGTTTTCATAACCATTCATCCCATAACGAGTGGCACTGGTGGGGCTACTGGGAAGTGGAGGGTCTGAGGGAATTGCTTGTGTGACTTTATGGTTCGCCAGTGGGGTGAGACCGACGTCTCTCTGCTGGCTGGCTTGGTGCTTTGTTAGTAAAGGAACTCAGCCCTGGGCTGTGACTGCCCTGCTCTGAGCAATTTCTCCTGAACTGACATGCTCAGTTGGTTCCAGGGCCAGCATGTCACGAGAGTTACGACTTTTACAGGACCTGCAGGCAAACAACTTATTCAGCAATGGATAGTAACGCCCTCACAGTGGCAGGGTGACCCGTTTGAGAAAGGAGGGAGACGTAATTCTGGGCAAAACTAGAACTGGAGTGGGTTCTGGTAATGCCTCGGCACAGGTGCAGTACCTCCTTGGGGATGGATGCAGGGTTCAGCTATGGGAGGTCACCCAAACAGGGAGGTATTAGAAAAACTTTAAAAACTGGCTGGTGGCCTGGCATGAGAGAGGATTTAAACCTGCGTATTCAGAGCTGTTTAACATGTGCTAAGCAAGACCTGCTGTTGCGGGCAGATAGACTGCTGAGGCAAACAACAGTGGTTCGTGCCAGAGTGCTTTAGCGCCAATAACACCCCGAGATGTAGAAGCAAGCAAAGTTTATTGAGATCTCAAGAGGTGCCAGGAAGACTGATGCCTCAAATCAAGCACAGCTAAAACAAGCAGTCTGTTCCTTTATATCCATGAGAACTTTTCTCGCTGACTAGCAAGCCACCGTTTCCCTCCCTCTCCTCCTTCCCCCCTGTAGCAGTTCCATTAATCAGCGTCATTAACCGTTAAACAAAAGCTTGGCAACTACATGTCTAGTTTATTAGCCACTCCTTTGAACTCATCTTGTCCTGTCGAGAGGTGTTTTATTTCATCCCTTGTGGCAGAAGTATTGCGGCTTCATTATTTTTGCTCCATACCAGTTTGAGCAGCCTTACAACTGATAAGGGCTGGTGCACCTGGCCTTTCCCCTCTGCCAGCCTCTGAGGTCGATTAGAGTTTAAACATGGAAGGACTCTTGTTCACTAGAGGCCTGAAACAGGGAGAACTTATATTCTTCTTGCCTTTCACTTTTCTAAGTTACTTAGGTTTATGCTTAGTGGCACCAACACTGCTAGAAGGGAAAGACGGGGAGCGCGAATGCATCGAGAGTTAAAAGAACCCCGCCAATGTTTAGAGGTCGATTTTGCAGGACCCTTGCCCACCACCCCTAGAAAAACCAGATTTTTGTTTGTAATCGTGGACGGTTTCAGTAAATGGGTGGAAGCATTTCCGACTAGAAAAGAAACTAGTTTGGCCGCCACAAAAACACGTTGTATGTAAAGTAAATAAGGTTTTTTTTAAATATTTAAGAAACTTCATTTAAAATAAAATTAAAATGCAGATCTTATCAATTTAGTGTGATCCTTGCCTGGGATCCTTGTCTAGGGTTCCAGCCACCAGCCCAAAATGCCATTAGCCTTCTTGGCAACAAGGGCACACTGCTGACTCATATCCAGCTTCTCGGCCACTCTAATCCCCAGGTCCTTTTCTGCAGAACTGCAGCCTAGCCACTCAGTCCCTAGCCTGTAGCAGTGCATGGGATTCTTCCGTCCTAAGCGCAGGACTCTGCACTTGTCCTTGTTGAACCTCATCAGGTTTCTTTTGGCCCAATACTCTAATTTGTCTAGGTCCCTCTGTATCCTATCCCTGCCCTCCAGTGTATCTACCATTCCTCCCAGTTTAGTGTCATCTGCAAACTTGCTGAGGGTGCAACCCACGCAGTCCGCCAGATCATGAATGAAGCTATTGAACAAAACCGGCCCCAGGACCAACCCTTGGGGCACTCCGCTTGATACCGGCTGCCAATTAGACGTGGAGCCGTTGATCACTACCCGTTGAGCCTGACGATCTAGCCAGCTTTCTAGCCACCTCTTTCCCTATCTGTCTTTCTGTCTCTCCAACGGGAAATCCTGCACTCCAGGGATATTGCCAGCCCATCAGACAATGATGGAGACGATTGTAACAGCTTGGGGGACTATTCTAACTGAGCCCGGCCGAGGTCCCTGCGAGCCATGGTCCCCTCTGTGCTGCCAGGACCCTGAACCCCATGAGACTCCAGCCTGAGTTCACCCTCCTCTAGGAGCCGGGAAACCATCTGAACCAAGCTCACGCCCAGTGCTCAGCCCCCTGTGGCTGTGGAGCCCGGCTGCAGCTCAGACCCCACTTAGGGCTGGGAATTGCTGCTGTCCAGTGCCGGGTTCTCCTAACTTTGACTTGAGCCCGGAATTTCCTGCCTCTCTCTTCTTTGGGATTTGAAATCTCCCCTGTTCTCTCCTTTGCCCCTTGGGAATTGCTCATCACATCTCACCCTTAACTCCAAGTTCACCGAAGTTTTTTGTCAGGTATTTCCACTGTTTGTTATGAAGTTGCTATAGAAATAAGAATGATCCAATCCCTGCATTTCGGAGCTATTTATTCCCAATTTAGTTCTCCAGTGGAGTCACGTTGCCCCAGCTGGGGGTCTGACCCCATTCATTCCAATGGAGCTATGACTGCTTGACCCCCTGCATATGCACTGATTCCATGGGTGCTCCGGGGTTGGAGCATCCACTGGGAGAAAATGGTGGGTGCTGAGAACCCACCGGCAGCCCCCAATCAGTGCTTCCCTCTCCCTCTCAGCGCCTCCCGCCCACCGAAGGCCCCACCGTCCAGTGCTTCCCCCTCCCTCCATGGGCCTCCTGCCTGCTGCAATCAGCTGGTTCATGGTGCAGGAGGCTGGGGGAAGGGGAGAGGAGCGAGGATGCAGCGTGCTCAGGGGTGGGGAAGGGGCAGGGCAGAGGTGTGGCCTTGAGGGTCGGGGTGGAGCCTGGGGGAGAGCCAGGGGTGGGGCAGAGCCAGGGGTCAAGCACCCCCCTGGCACAATGGAAAGTCGGTGCTTGTGAACCCCCGCTGGGATCTGGCCCCATAGAGCGATGGCTTCTCTTTGTGTTTAGGGTCCCGGCCATGCAGAGGGGTCCCTGGCTGGTTGGGATTTCAGCAGCGCTCAGTGGGAACCAGCTTGGGGAGAGACCAATTGGCTGTAAATATCCTGGGTCCGTCCTTGGAGTTCCTGTAGGCCCAAACAGAGCCAGTGAGATCCCTGCACAACGGGTCCCAGGGCCGGCGGGGTGGGTGCTGCCAGGACCGGAGACTCTGTGGGTGGGGGAATCTCCCCTGAGCCGGTAGCAGGATGGGGTCTGAGACACACACTTAGGCAGCGTCGGTTCCACCCGGCAGGGGGCAGGGGTTTGCACTGCGGGGGATGGAGAGGCTGTAGCCGCACACACGCCCCAGCCAGCAGGGGGCAGCGGGGCCTGCGGGGGGAGGGTAACAGACCCTGCACTCACCTCATAGGGTGACTCTGTTTTTGGCCTGCGGGAAAGCTCAGCACCTCGGGAGAAAGGAAAAATAGTTTCTGGTATTAGATCTGGGTCCCCCAAATCACCAGCCCCTGGATCCCCCCCCAAGAGTCTCCCACCACCCACTCCAAATCACCAGCCCTGGGATCCCCCCCAGTGTCTCTCACAAGCTTCCCACCCCCTGTAGCCTTTAGTTTTATTTGACATGAATGCCAGTGATGTGACATTACAGCAGTGAGGGGCCGGCGCTGCCGGCTGCCGTCTCTGTTCAGCAGAGTCCCCTTGACCCGGTTTAGATTCAGCACCGCTGGGACACAGGGGGGGCCCAGGCCAGTAACACAGACAGTGGCAGGAACAAGGTCCCTGTCTCGTCTCAACTGTATTAAAGTCACCAGCTGAGTGATGACTGTCACCACGTGTCCAGCTCCTAGATCCATCCATGCACCAGCAAGAGCTACACACGGACTCGCAGCCTCCCAGCCAGCGCTCGGGGCTGCTGGGTCTCCCACAGATCGATCGTCACTAGAGGGATGGTTCCCGCAGGAGTTTTCTCATAGGAAACTCAATTACCCCGGTCTGGGTCCCCGCTTTTTATAATGGAAGTCTGTCTACAGCCACCGTCCGCGCATGGATCTGAAAGTTTCACTCCACTTTTCCCTTATGGGTTTGTGTCCCCATGACGGTTAAGACCCCCCCTGATTTCTATAGATGGGGCCCTACCAAATTCACGGCCATGAAAAATACGTCACGGACATTGCAATCTGGTCTTGTGTGTGCGTTTACCCTAAACGAGGCAGATTTCGTGGGGGATCTTGACCCAAAAGGGAATTGCAGGGGGGGTCGCAAGGTTATTTTAGGGGGGTTGCGGTACTGCCACCCTCACTTCTCTGCCTTCAGAGCTGGATGGCCAGCGAGTGGTGGCTGCTGACCGAGTGCCCAGCTCGGAAGGAAGCACAGAAGTAAGGTTGGCAGTACCGCAACTGCCCCCTACAATAACCTTGCGAACCCCCGCCCCACACAGACTCCTCTTTGGGTCAGGATCCCTCCATTACAACACTGCCAAATGTCAGGTTTAAATAGCTGGATTGATTTAGTTGAGGGCTGGTCCTGCTTTGAGCAGGGGGTTGGACTAGATCCCTCCTGAGGTTTCTTCCCACCCTGAGATTCTAGTATTCTATGAAATCCTGAAATTTACTATTTTTACAGTCCTATGACTGGGAAATTGATCAAAATGGTCTGTGAGTTTGGTAGGGCCCTCACTATAGGTTGTGTAGATTCTTTGTTCTCATTAACACAACCCGCAGCCTGTGGTGCAGACACACATTGGCGCCAGATGTGCTGCCGCTGCATTTTTTGTGATTTGAAGTTAATCTTCGGGCTGATTGTTTGTTTGTAACATTCCCCCTTGGGGCCCTTTTTCCCAGCATCTCAGGGCATCGGGTTTTTCTTCACTCACTTACGTCTGTCAGCGTTTCTTGGCTTCGAGGCCCAAAATAGCGAAGCTAAGATCTTGCAGGTCTCGGCCTCAGGCCTGGTGTTCCAGCCGTCCTGCCTTAGCTCTAACACAGCACTTCTCTGACTGTGGGGTGGGACCTGATTCTCATGGGGTCGCCAGGGCCAGCGTTAGACTTGCTGGGACCCAGGGCTGAAGCTGAAGCCCCAGGGCGCAGACTGCGGCCCCCTCTCCGCTCCACCTGGAGGGGAGGTCAGGGGGCTTGGGCTCTGCCCCTCCCGGGGTCAGGCAGTAACTCTGTGCTCAGAAGGGGCCACGATGCAAAGGAGTCTGAGAACCGCTGCTCTGACACATGGTTATTCCTGCTAAATACCGATCGGTCTTAGCTCCCCTCTACTGACCAGACAGTGACTGTTTGTTAACAAATCATAACATCGCACGATCAATGAACAATCAGCTAAAATCCTTGGCTGCCCCTCGGCATTTCCCCAAGTGTCTCCCCCCAGCCATCCCAAACTGTATTTCTGTTTTCCACCGCCCCCCACAAGTCTCAACATCTCCTCAGCCCTGTGTTCCCCCAAGTATCTTCTACCAGCCCCTAAAACCATCAGGCTCTGTCCCCCACCCGAATCACCCACAGTGTCTCCCCCTAAACCACTGGTCCCAACCCCCCAAATTCTCCCAAGTGTCTCCCATCAGCCCCTCAAATCACCCACCCCCTGCACCAGCCCCATCTCTGTTCCCACCCACCCAGCCCAAATCTTACCCTGCACAGCCCCCTCAGCTGCTGCCTGCCACCAGCCTCTGCCGAGCAGGTACCAAACCCCCACATTAACAAGGATGATGAGGAGCAGGATGGCAACCGCAACGCCGGCCACGAGGCCGGGGCTCAGACATGGGCACCTGCCAGAGCCTGAGGGAAGACAGGGGCAGCTGTCACCGGTGAGGGGCGCTGACAGCCTGGCCCGACCCGGGCAGCATGGAGCCGGCGGGATCAGAACCCACAGCCCAAGGGTTTGCCCCATCTGGTTCTAAACCTCGCAGTGATATTCCCCAGCGTGCGTCACTGTGATGCCTTGAAGCGCCAGCTACGACCCCCCCTCAGCCTGGCGTTATCCTTGTCCCAGGCGAGGTGACGTCGGCGGGGACACGGCTGCTGAAGCGGCAGATTAAATTCACAGGGTCCCCTTTGTTCTGGTCAGTGCTGGATGTAGCCGTGATGTTGGCGCCTTTAGGGGCGTCTGGATATGGCGGGAGAAAGGAGCCGGGCAAAGGACGAGAAAAATGGGGTTGTGTGTCCCAGGCTGGTGTCACTTTAGACAGGTGGTGAGCCTCTACGGCACTCCCCATGGTCACGCTTTCGTGAGGCGGGCAGGGGCGAAGCAGGGGGGACCTGACTCCTCAGGGCCCCCGGGGGCGCTGATCTAAAGCCCGCGTCCAGCATCTCGGTCCATGCAGAAAGGAGCCGGGCAAAGGACGAGAAAAATGGGGTTGTGTGTCCCAGGCTGGTGTCACTTTAGACAGGTGGTGAGCCTCTACGGCACTCCCCATGGTCACGCTTTCGTGAGGCGGGCAGGGGCGAAGCAGGGGGAGCCTGACTCCTCAGGGCCCCCGGGGGCGCTGATCTAAAGCCCGCGTCCAGCATCTCGGTCCATGCAGCCTCGCAAGCGGGGCGCTCGCGGCTGGACACCGGCAGGGGGGACGAGGAGGGGGCACGCGGGGCTGTTCCAGGAGGCCATGTGGGGAGTATCGGGGGCTGCGAGGGAGGAGGCTCTCGCCAGCGCTCGCTACTTACGCTGAACTTCGACCGATTCCCTCGCAGAGAGGCTCAGATACGCCCAGCCAGGGCTGGAGACCCAGACCCCGCACGCGTAGCTCCCTCCGTCAGAGTCGGCTGCCTTGTCAACACGTAAATCCTGCCCAGCTTCTGGCAGCCACACGTCCCCGCGGGACCAGACGTACCCAGCGATGGGCCACAGGGCAGCAGCCTGGCAGCGCAGGGTAAAACCGTCGCCTTCCCTTAGCCCTGCCTTCCCTGGCAGCCACGAACCCTCGACCCTGGGCACGTTGGGGGCGACTGAGGCAAGAGTTGGGTGAGAGTTCGTCAGTGGGGCCCCGGGACTGACCGAAGAGGCAGGTCCCTCCCCGTCCAGTCCCACGGGGGCAGAATACTTGCTAGAGCCAGATGAGAGGTTTTTTTCAGACAGTAAAATCCAGGAGTCCTGACTCCCACCCTTCCTGCATTCACCCGCTAGACCTCACTCCCCTCCCTGTGTCCGGGACAAAACCCAGGAGTCCTGATCACCAGCCCTGCCCCCACTCTAACCACATCCCTGCTCCACTCCCCATGTCAGGGAAAGAACCCAGGTATCCTGGCTCCCAGCCGCCCCCCGCTATACCCATGCCATGTGTAGCAGCAGAGCTCACCTGTCCCCAGGGGCTGGGATGGGGCAGAGTCACACTCATCCCAGTATCCCTCCACCTGGCATCTCAGTGCCGCGCCGGGGGCCAGCTGGGATGGGGATATTCGCAGCTCGGTCGCCCCAGCCCCGCCTGGGGTTTGCCCTGGGCTCCGCCGCGCGCCATCTCGGTCATACCAGGAGGGGTGATGGGGGCAGGCGGCCCCCACGGAGCAGGTGAGGGAGGGTCCCGGTTCCGTTCGGCGCCCCAGGGAGGGCTGGCACCAATCGTCTGGGAGGAGAGGAGGGGTGAGGAGCCATTGAACCCTGCTGGGGCCCTGGGGCTGGCACCCCCCAGGGGCCACGGCCTGGCTGCAGAGCGGGAAGCAGCCCCAGGGGTGGGCGCGGCCCAGCCTGGGAGCTCGGCTGGCCGGGCAATGAGGGCTTGTGGCAATGTGGGACAGCAGCAAGCGTTGGCCTGAGACACGGGGAGTGCTGGGTTTGCCCAGAGGGGAACAGCTGCCAGTGGGGGGCACCACACCTCAGGCTCAGACCAGAGCCCTGAGCGGGACTGTTTTTAATTCTGTCCAAGTGCCTGGCTTTGGTTTTTGCCTTTTCACCCCCCTTCCAACCACAAAAACCTTCGATGCCCCAAGAGAGAGAGATTCCGCCACGCTGCCAAAAACCAACCAACCAACAGCCAGGCACCGGTGGGTGAAGATATGATCGATACCAACAGAATTCAGAGACCACTTCTACCACTAAAAGAATAAAACAAATCTTGCCTGAACCAGGTACAAACTCGCTTTAACTCCTGGTGTCTCAGAATGCGTCTCTGACCTGACTTGGGTGGGTGCATTTCCCCAGCGTTGGAGCGAGGGAGATAAATATGGAGAGGAAAGAGAAGCTCACGCAAATTATTTAGCAATTTCCTCGCTAGGCGACTCTTGCTACATTAATGAGTTTTAGTGTTTTTCCTGCAAATTATCTTAGCCTGTTTTTTTGCCAACCCGAACTCACGTACAACAAAGCACATTTTACCCACTCCCACTGTTCTGGGTGGGGGTGGGGGTCCTGCAGGGTCCCAGGCCCACCTGAGAGCCTCTCACGCCTGCTGCAGGGTCAGCCTCGGCAGCTCTTCAGAGTTAGACAGAATGACGCGGACTCGGGTCTGACAACACAGCCTAGGTGTCCTGACCCACAAGCCCTCCCTGCTGTAACCACTACATCCCACTTTCCCAAAAGCTGGGGAGAAAACCCAGTAGTCCTGGCTCCCCACCCCCCAGAGCTGGGGAGAGAACCCAGGAGTCCTGGCTCCCAGTCCCCTCCTCCACCTCCAGAGCTGGGGAGAGAACCCAGGAGTCCTGGTTTCCAGCCCCCACCCCCTCCAGAGCCAGGGAGCGAACCCAGGAGTCCTGGTTCCCAGTCCCCTCCTCCACCTCCAGAGCCAGGGAGAGAACCCAGGAGTTCTGGCTCCCAGCCCCTCACTGCTCTGACCCACCAGCTGCCACTCTCTTCCCAGAGTTGGGGAGAGAACCCAGGAGTCCTGGCTCCCAGCCTGCCCTCCCAGAGCCAGGGAGAGAACCCAGGAGTCCTGGCTCCCAGCCCCCCCGCTCTAACCCACCAGCCCCTCTCCCAGAGCCGGGAGAGAACCCAGGAGTCCTGGCTCCCAGCTCTAACCACTTGGATTTCAGAGCAAGGCAGAAGTGGTTTGTATGGGTGAGTGATGAGCCCTGCCCTGTGTGCGCACTCGCGTGTGGCGAGAGTGAGTGACCCGGGGGTGCTGGATGGAAGTTGGTTACCGGAGACATTGAGCTGCTGTCCTGGCAGACTTGTCCATCCGTCCCTCCTGCCATCGCCCGCTGCTTCGAACCGGAAGCGGTAGGTGCCCTGATCGCTGTGGCGCAGCCCCGCCACCCGCAGGGAGCAGTTGTGCTGCAGGTCCCCCAGATAACGGACGCGCCCCTTGAAGGCAGCGTGGACACGAGCCCCGTCCCAGTGATACACAGTTTGGTCCCCGACCCGGGTCCAGCTCACGGCACTGACATTCCACCCTGTGGGGTAGGTGAAGGAGCAGGGGATGGTCACGCAGGAGCCGGTCCCCACAGCAAGGGGCCCTGGTGCGAGTGTCACGCCCCACGCCTGGGCATAGGCACCTGCTGGGGACAGGAATCGGGGATCAGACCAGCACCCGGTCCCAGCGAGTTGGGGAACCCGCCCCACAGGCTGGGCTGCTGCACAGATCCTGCCAGGAGAGGCCAGCATCAGCTCGGCCCCCAAAAGCAGGGGCTTTAAAACACAATCCAGGATGTTGTGTTGTGGGGCTGTCTGAGCCCTATGCCCTCTCCTGACCTGGGGGTGACAGTGAGCCCAGCCAGTGCCCCCCTGTGAATTGGGGGAGGGGAGTTTGGAGATGCTCTCCCGCAACATCATCCCATCGCCTGCAATTAATCACCCCAGGCCCTGAATCACTCCTCTCCCCCCGAGTTCTCCCATCAGTCCTGGCTGACCCCCTCCCTCACATCTGTCCAGCCCCGCTTCAGTCTAGTCCATACTCTGCATCCCACTTCAGTCCCTCTAAATCTCTGCTCAGTTCACCTGCTCCGGCCACCCCCTTCAGTCCAGCCCCCGTCAGTTCACCTCCGCATCCGCCCTCAGTTCAGCCCCCCATGTCACCCCTCAGTGCACCCCTCATCCCAGGATGAGCCCCACTGCTGAGGGGTCAGGATATGGTTGCCAACTTTGGTTGGAGAAATTTCTGGAGGTTTGTGGGGGGTTTTCTTGGGGTTTTCTGTGTTTTCCAGTGGTTTGCATGCACAGGGGGTGGGACTCGGTTTCCCTGGGTGTTACTGGTTTAACGAGGGGAGGGGAGAGGGAGTCTGTTGTTCCAGAGGACCAGAGAGGGAACTTGGGACCCCGGCTGATGGCCTGCAGGATGGAGACCCCAGCTCCTGGTGACCTGGAGACCCAGCTCAGAAGACACAGCCAGTTCTGGCCAGTGGGAGGACAATGGGCTGCAGGGAGAGGACCCCGGTGACCTGACCAGCCGGCTCCAGCCAGAGGGGCCAGAGGGGGGCTGAGAGGAGAGAAGGCCCAGGCCCCCGTTTACAACCCTGTTTCCCTGGAGAGAAGCCAATGGACAGAGGGGGCTTGGGGCCGGGGATATCGGAGGCCCAGCTGGGAGCAGGGGGGCTCTGGGCTGGAGGGGGAGCAGGCAGAGCCCCCCTGGATGCAGGGGGACTGGGATGTGCTGGGCTGAGGGAGGCCAGGCCTGAGGCCAGAGAGTTTCCTGTGCTCAATAAACCTCCTGTGTTATGCTGGGGGAGAGTTGCTCCGGGCTAGAGACCAGGGGGCATCAACCCCTTCGGGGCTGGAGGCCTGGGGGGTCCAGAGCGAGGGGACTTCCTGAGGGGCCCACGGCAGAGACAGACATGCTAAGGCTCAGAGAAGTGCGGCTCCAGGAGGTGGAGGGGCCTGACCCCAGGAGAGAGTGGCCCCCTGAGAATGGCTATCGCACTGAAGGGGGTTCCCCCCATGACCGCATGGGGCCAAGAGTGGGCCTGACCTGTGAGTCCATGACAAAGTTTCATAACAGGACCATTTTTAATTAAAGATTAATTGTTCAAGCCTGGAGGGTTGGCAGGACGTGGCGCAGGGAAAACGGCAGCAGGGCCCAGCTGGGTGCCGGAGCTGGGCGGACGGGCAGGGCAGGGAGCAGAGCTCTCCGGGCCAGCCCAGGAGACGCCCCGACTCGCCGGGGCAGCGAGATGCCCGGAGGCAGGACGTGGTGCAGGGAAAACGGCAGCTCAAGGGACGAGAGCGGCTGAGGCCCTCGCTGCTCAGCCCAGGTGGCTGGGGCTAGACCAGGCTGACTCTGCCCTGAGAACCAGGCGTGTTCTCCACCTGGGGCGCAACCAGCAGTGAGGACCCGGCCACTCGGGGTCAGGGTCAAGGCCAGGAGCCCGCTAGGCTTGAACTGGAGCCACTGGCGTGAATGGCTGGGACTTCCCCACGCTGGAACCCGGTTCCGAGCCCCTTCCTGGCAGTGTAGACGCACTCCCAGGGCTGGGAAACAGTCCCCACCGGTCCCTGGGCGGCAGCTCGGCGTGTCCATGTGAATTACTCACTGCTCAGGAGGCAGAAGGCAGGGACCAGCACCAAGGCCATCTCCATCCAGGACAGAGCGCTCAGCCGGCCTGCAGGGGAAAGGGGCCGGGAATGAGTCACTGGCAGCATTTCTGGGTGACAGCTCGTCTGCGCCGGGCGACAGCGTCTGGCCATGGGACCGGCTGTGTGACCAGGTATTTTAAACCCAGGGCCCTTCGTAAAAGCGTTTCCTAACCAGAAGGGAGTAAAGCTCGGAGATTGGCCTGACAGAGCAAGGACTGGTGGCACTTCTATCCCCATGTGCCCAGCAGGCTGCGTGTCTCACAGCCTCGGGGTGAAATGCAGCCACCTCTGGGGAGAGACGCATGGCTGTTTGGCAGCTCACAGCAATGCAGAGGCCAGTTTCAGGGCAGGACCGGAGGATGGTTCCTATGTGGAGCTGACATGTGCAGGGAGAATCAGGGAGGAGGAAGGGAACAAACCATTTTGGGGTGTGGCAGGGACCCCAGGGAGACGTCCCGACCCCTTGGGAGAGGGCCAGGTGGGGGAAGGGTATCACAGGCCCCAGGGGGCAGGGTCGGGGCTCAGTGTCTCAGCTGGGAACAGCAAAGCCCCAGAAGCAGAGATCAGCTCTGACTGCGAGGGGAGAGCCCCCCTATAGAGTGGTGCAGGGGGGGCTGTCCTTGCAGCACAGCCCCCCCAGCACCACCCTGGGGCATTGGGGCCAGCTCTGACTGCCATGGGAAAGCGTCCCCTGCTGAGCCCCCCCAGCCCATTCTGCAGCTCCGCACCCCCAGCACGTCCTCTGCTCCTTCCTCTGATAGCTGGATTGTTTATCGGGGCCCGTCTCTGTGTGTATCTGTGACCACAGCCTGGGCAGAGCCAGCGTCTGATGTTACCCAACTGCTCTGTGAACGTCCTCTCTGGATAATGGGCCAACTGGCCAGTGAGGGTCTGAGGGCCTGGGTGTGGCTGAGAATAAATTTCCCTTTGCAGAGCTGAGATAGAACCCAGGAGTCCTGGCTCCCAGCCCTCTGTTCTACCTCAAACACCAGGCTCCCGCTTTGAACAGTCGATCAGTCTAGCGTGGTCTCCCCCTTATGATCTCAGACACCTTCGCAGCCTGCCCAGTTGTTGAGCTTTTCAACCAGCAGTGAAATGCAGCCTGCTCTGGGGTCGGGCACAGCATCTGTTTAACAGCGAAGAGTAACGTTGCCCTGCCATGTTCAGTCCCCATATCTTACACCGTGAGCTTGTTGGGCGGAGACTGGCTCTCATGCCGGGTTTGGGGAGCCCCCAGGGTATTTTCAATACTACCCTCAATTACAATGTGACAGTGTGGCCCAGTGGCTAGAGCAGAGCAGTGGGACACAGAGCCCTGGGTCCTGCTCCTAGATCTGTCATGGGCCCACCATACAACAGCGGGCCAGTCACTGCTCCTTTCTGTGCCTCAGTTTTCTCTCCCACCTATTGGCTATTTTAATTGTAATTTCTTTGGGGCAGGGACTGTCTCTGGCTGTGTCGGGGCAGCACCTGGCACAACAGGGCCCTTGTCTCAGCTGGGGCCCCTCCCATAAGAAACTCTCACCGATTAATTTCCTTTCAGCCATTTAGAGATGTGAAGAATCCATGGGGATTGGGCCTGCTTTGAACAGGGGGTTGGACTAGGTACCTCCTGAGGTCCCTCCCAACCCTGATTATGATTCTATGATTCTTCCCAACTCTGGTTTCTTTGCCCCAAAACAAGGGAAAGTGGCTCTTACCTGGGCCCTGGGCCTGGGTTAGCAGCTGGGACTCTGGTCTGATCCCACCACTGACACTAATGGGAGAGCAGGGAGGTTGGGGGCAGGTAATGAGGAATCACATTCATCTACATCTGTGGCAATAACTCCAGGCGCCGTGAGTGGCTGGTGGCTCAGGGGAGGAAAGGGAACCGTGACAGTTTGTTCCTGGCCTTTAAAGGCAACGTACTTCCTGGTTTGGTAGCAATGAGGTCTAGTGGTTACAGTGACCAAGAATCAGGACTTTTGGTTTTTATTCCCAGCTGGGGGAGGGGCGTGGGGTCTAGTGGTTAGAACAGGGGGCTGAGAGTCAGGGCTCGGGGGTTCTGGCTCCACGCACTATTTGTCCTATGGGAGCCTTTCACTTTCTTGTCTGGCTGCAGCAGAGACACTTCCCCTTTCTCTGGAAATTGCGAAAGCTCAGCCCCAGCGCTGGTTACATAGGGTGTGTGTGTGGTGGTGCCCATTCCTTTTAACCCTGTCCAGCCCCAAAGACTCCCCAGCCACAGGCCAAGTGGGCCTGCTGGGTCAGAGTTCGAAGGACCAGGATCCCCCTGCTCTGAGAGACCCTGGGGAAGGGATGAGGCTTGGTCCTGTTCTAGCACTGGCCAGCTGGGATCTCAAAGCATCTGATGAGCTGCTCAGCCCTCAGAGCGAGAGGAGGGTCTCCATCCCCCAGGGACAAAGGGGCATAACCAAGAATAGAACCCAGGAGTCCTGACTCCCAGCCCCACTGCTCTGACCCACCAGACCCCACTTCCCCCCCCATAGCTGGGGATAGAACCCAGGAGTCCTGACTCCCAGCCCCACTGCTCTGACCCACCAGACCCCACTTCCCTCCCATAGCTGGGGATAGAACCCAGGAGTCCTGACTCCCAGCCCCACTGCTCTGACCCACCAGACCCCACTTCCCCCCCCATAGCTGGGGATAGAACCCAGGAGTCCTGACTCCCAGCCCCACTGCTCTGACCCACCAGACCCCACTTCCCCCCCCATAGCTGGGGATAGAACCCAGGAGTCCTGACTCCCACCCACTGTGACGGGTTCCCTGGGGCGTAACCTGGAACTGGGGGACTGCTGAGCTCTCTGGCTTCCCAACCTGGGCTCCCTCTCACACTGTGATGCTGTAACAAGCTACAAACCTCGGGGTTCTGCCCCACCCATCCCAGGAAAGAAGCCGTGGAGAGGTCCTCCAAGCAGGCTTGAGAGGCTGTAGGGGAAGCAGCCAATCAGGGCCCAGGGGGGCCATATAAAAGAAGCTGCAGACCAGAGCAGTAGTTAGTTTCTGTATGGAGCAGAAAAGAATGGGCTGCAGGCCTGGCTGCCTGGAAGAGCAGCAGGTCTACGGGCAGCTAAGTCTGCTGGCAGGGACCAGGGGAGCGAGAGGCACAGGAGCAGCGGGGGAGGATCTGACTCTGGGATGTGTTGTCCAAGTACACAAGCTTGAGGCCGATACAGTTTCCTTGGACTGATTTTGAGCAGGGGACACTGTGATTTTTACTTCAATGGAATTGTAAAAACATCAGGAGATGGGACAAGCCGGGTGGACTTCACTGACTCGCAGGGTGGATGGAGTGCGTCGATTCGCATTCGGAACCGTCAGTTAAAAGATACAGGAACATACCCGGGGACTTGGTCTAGAACCCCAAGTATCAGTAAATGCATCTACCATGTACGGTCACGTGAAGACGCCTGCCAGACAACAGCCTCAGCTTCGCCTCCTTCACTCTCCCGCATACCGACATTGCCCAAGGAGGGAGTGTCCCACTGTACAACCAGGAATGTTCCTACACCCCCCTGCAGAGTATATAGCAGAGCAGGGGGCAGCAACGTATGGCACGTGTGCCAAAGGCAGCATGCGAGATGATTTTCAGTGGCACTCACGCTGCTCGGATCCTGGCCACCAGTCCCGGGGGCTCAGCTGCCATTCTGGGGTCCTACTGCCGGCCCCCTGCCACCCAGGGTCCCATCCGCAGGTCCCATCTGCCAGCTCTGCTCAGCCCGCTGCTGGTCCCAGGCCCCGGCCACCAGTCCCAGGGGCTCTGCTGCCAGCCTGGGGTCCCACTGCTGGCCCCCTTCCACCCGGGGTCCCATCCGCTAGCCCCACTCAGCCCGCTGCTGGTCAGACAGTTTCAAGCACTGCTAGAAGGGATGGACAGTGCTTATAATGACATCCCACTTCACAGCAACATTCGGTGGCTACGTCATGGCAAGGTTTTGGTGCGCTTTGTAAACTGTTTTGATGCAATCAAGGCCTTTTTGTCGGAAAAAGGACAAAACTACCCAAACTGAATAATGACAAATGGCTGTGTAAGCTCCTGTTTCTAACTGACATCACCGCTCACCTAAACGAACTCAATCTCCATCTCCAGGGTGCAGGGCAAACGGTTCTGGATCTTTATGAAGCCTGGAAGGCATTTGTTGTAAAACTAGCAGTGTTTTCTCGGGATATTTGAACTTCGACTTTCCGCTACTTCCAGCACATAAAAGAGCTATCGACATGTTGCTCTGTCAGTGTCGATGAGATTGGAATGTACATGGAAGAACTGGAATCCGAATTTTCTGACAGATTTCAAGATTTCAGGTTTCATTAGAAAAGAAAACCTTGGGCCAAATCGCTGGAAAAGTTCAACGAAAGCGACTTGGATTTGTCTGTATTTCAGTGGCTGGGTGTTGAAGATTTCGAAATGCAGCTGATTCAGTTAAAAAGCTCAGAATTGTTGGCATCAAAGTTTGGAGCTCTGCGGAGTGCACTTAAAGCTACCGAGAGAGATCCTGGGGCCTCTATTCTGACCTGCTGGACGTCCCTGCCAGTGAAATGTAACTGTTTGAAGAAAATTGTGTTTGCAATGCTGTCAGCCTTTGCATCCACATACCTGTGTGAACAGGTATTTTCACACATGAAATCAGTCCCTCTTGGAGCCGGTTAACAACTGATCACTCATAAGCTGGTGTGCAGCTTAAAGTATCCAAATCCGTGCCAGACATTGGAAAACTCAGCAAGGAAAAGCAAGGGCGAGGGTCACACTAAACTAAGATCTGCATTTTAATTTAATGTTAAATAAAGCTTCTTAAACATTTTAAAACCTTATTTACTTTACATACACCAATAGTTTAGTTCTACATTATAGACTTCTAGAAAGAGACCTCTGCGCGTGGCGCGTGGAAAGAGACCTCTGATACGCCCTCTGCGCGTCGTGCGTGGAAAGAGACCTCTGGCGCACCCTCTGCGCGTGGCATCTCGCCCGTTGTCTGCTCCGCTGCTTTGGGAACCGTGTTGCTCCCCACTTGGCGGTGTCTGCTCCAGGACACTGCCCTCTGGCAGTGCCCACTACTCCAGTCTCACCCCCTTCTGGGGGAGCAGTTAACAGCAGTCGTTCAGCTTGCACCTGCCTCAGTGGCCAACCGCCCCACCGCACATGTCCATATGGAACTCTGCAGATATTGAAAATCTTAATTTAAAGATAAACACCATTGTGACTGGAATAGGCAAAACAGTTAAAACAGGGGAGGTATTAGCAGTTTATCACTGGACCAGCATGCGATCACTATTGATAATATGCATTTGATTGCTCAAGGGTTTACCCACCTGATACCACCATTCTGTCCCTCGTCAACAGCATGCAAAATCCTGATGTTTCATTGGCAATTGCTTGCACAGCCTGTGGCAGCAGTTCCCAAACTTTAACAATCTGTGAAACCCTTTCACTAAAATTTCAGGTCTTGTGAACCCCCTCGTAAAAATGAATATTTTCAGGGATTTTCTCCTTTACCTGCCAATAAATTATAAAAGCCGTGATCTTGGAAATATAAAATTTATTTTTGTGACATGCTTATTACACAATATTTATTATTATTTATCATTACAGTATTTTATTACGTTATGCAAATGGCAACACTCTTCCAAGATCTCACTTTCGTAGCTTGTATCACTTTGCATAAGCCTGTTATAACACAAGGCTCCTATGTTTCATCAAGGAGTATCAGATGTGAAACAGCAGGAAGGGATTTAAGAAGCCAACTCAAAGAGTTACTCCTACACAAGCATCCAGGTCTTGAGCAGTCCTGGCAAACAATGCACGTTACAACAAAGCTTAACCTTGTTCTTCATAATAATTTTAAAAACAACACTAGCTGCATATTTAATTTTAAACAGCAAAAAATATCAACCTTCAAGACTCCTTACAAGAAATGGAAAGCGAGGTGAAGTCTCCTCAGTGTGGCAGACATAATTGCTTTGATCTGCTCAGCTCTTGGAAGCCCAGGGGCTCTGGCCTGCTGGCCCCGTGCTGCCCAGGGTCCCTAGAGACAGCTCTGTCCGCCATTAGGGATTTTTTCCCAGAGAATCCCCTGTAGCATTTCACGAACCTCCAGGGGTTCACGAACCCCAGTTTGGGAACCACTGGCCTATGGCAATAGCGTAATCAAAATAGTACAGCAAAGTTTGTGGCAGTTGCAACTTCAGAACTGGCCATGGATATTAAACCCCACAGCCATCTTAAAACCAATACAGCAATAAGGCATAAACCACACTGCACCTGTCTTTCTACAATGTGCTAAATTTGATTGGGTTCCAAGATTGGAGCAGGAGGATGGCAAAACCGTCTCTCTCATGCTGGCAGTCCCTGGATGGTTGCAGGAGCCAGTTAAGGTACATTACGCAAATAGCATGGGGACGCTTGTAAACAAGGCGTATGTCCAGCATTACCCCACCGAGCACCTCGTAACTGAAACGGGCTCGGAAATTAGTCAAGCTTGTTGCGTAAAACATAATGGCTGCTGGCTGTGTGAGTGCTATGCCACAACTGATATTAATGCCACCAGCAAAGGCTGGGCCTGACTGGTACAAAAGGACCTGGCTAATGAGGCAGGACGAATTCAGGACACGATCTGTGTTACAGGTTAGCATCAGTTTTCCATCGCTGGCCATGGTTGCCCTATGAGTGATGCTGGATTTTGCGTACCTGTTACCCGTATCATCCAAATAGGAGCCCAGGCCTTCTGGCCAACGCGCAAAGGCAGCGCGGTCACTGAAACGATCCTCCCACGGGAACACTTACAAGACTTACAGATCGAACTGTTCCCCTCCGTGGAACACTTGCAGTTGGACATCTAGGATTTGGTGGCGAGAACCAAAGAATCCCTAATCCAACAGCGAGTGAATGAAATCGAAAGTACAAAGGGACGTGGGAACACCCTGGTGAGCAATTCCCGAGGATGTGACTCTACATCCGGTGCTCCGAACCCTTGGTGTGATCCCAGTCGGTATGCAGGCCCTAAAAGTGGTTGTTCTCGGGCTCATGTGCTGTCACATTCTACATCAAACCGGACAAGCCAAGCTACAGCGCGGTGTGAAGAGGGGGATTGAAATGCTGATCAGAGCTGCTCTGGTAATGAATAATCATTTTAAGAAGGGAGGTGTTAAAGCACATGGTTAAGCCCCTTCATATGTCACATGTAGTAATCAGTTCTCGTCCCCATAGTAATCAGAACATATATCCACTTGTTCAGATATGCATCTTGTCAATGTCGTTTAGAGATCCGCTTTGTCTTAACGAAGCCCCGAGCGGGAGGGAACAATGCTGGTGACGGCCGTCTCATGCCATTCTGTAACGTTAATAATACGCAGGCACCTCAGTCCAGGTCCCGGGCCCACCCTAAGGGACTAAAAGCAACTGGAAAATAAAATCTGTCTCCCAGTCGGACGAGGGAATGTGCCGATAAAGGGACCGATGAGGCATGAGTGTCTGGATGGTAAAATAAGGTAACTCCATAACAGTGTTTAGCCCACTGGGTTGTCTTCGGTCCAGCATTGTGCTTGTCCGGGATGATGGGTGAACATCCTCCCCATGAAAAGACAAAACATGGGGGGATGTGGTAAGATGAGGCCCTGAGACATAAACCCTTCTACCAGAAGCCCGGTCTGAGGCCTGAACTGAAGCAATGGTCGAGCTTTGCTAAGACGAAGCAAAGGGAAGCTGCGAGCCAGAGGCAGGCCCGGCTCCCAGGAGCTGGCAAGAGGAAGGCTGATGTGGCAATACACACACCTCACAGATACTAATCACTAGCCAGCAAAACGTGCCAGGATGGTCCCAGAACCCCCTGGCAGCGCCTTCCACACAGATAACAAGGAACAGGCTGATCCATTTTAACGACAGGGTCCAAAGGATCACTGCTCCGCCGTCACTCCCACCCCATTCCACCCGCTTCCCCCAAGTCCCCACCCCTTCTCCGCCTCCTCCCCCGAGCACGCTATGTCCCCACTCCTCCTCCTCCCTCCGGGGAAGTCCCCTAAGCGCCGCCAAACAGCTGATAGGCAGCAGGGGGTGGGGGGAAGTACTGAGAGGGAAGGAGAGGAGCAGGAATGTGGCGCTCTGGGGGAGAGAGGAGGCGAGGTAGGGGGAGCATGGCTGCCGATGGGTGCCGAGCACCCACTAATTTTTCCCCAGAGCACCCACGGAGTCGGCTCCTGTGCTCTAAGGAACCAGTTCCTGACCCAGCTGGGGCCGCGAGAGGCTGGGAGCAGCCGGCTGTCCCGGACACCTGTGTCCCCACCCAGCAGGGGGTCTCCACTGGGTTCCCTGTTGGTGGATCTGAGACGGATGGAAGTGGAGCTGAGATCGAAGGAGGCGGAGGCCCATGAGAGACAGGGCAGGCACGAAGCAGAACAGCAGGCGAGACAGAGGCAGCAGGAATTGGTGATGGCTGAGCTGAGAGGCAGAGGGACCTGCTCAGGGACGAGTGGCGATGTACCCTGGGGTGCCAATGCTGCAGGGGACCTCGACTGTAAATTGCTGCCCTAGGTTAAGGGGGGCGGGGAGATATAGATGCCCATGTTGCGGCCTTTGGGAAGACTGGCAATTGGAACCAGGCTGGCCCTGCGGAAAGGCTCTGGTGTCTAGCCCCCTTCCTGGGTCCCGAGGCCATAGAGCTGTTTAGCCAGATAGTGGGGTGGTGGATGGGCTCCCACTCCAGGCCCCGGCCTATATGTCTGCGTGGAGTCTCCTGGCTCAGGCCCCTCGGACCCCCAGTGGGAGTGCAAGGTGGGGTCAATGAGGGGACATGCCTGGGGTGGCGAGACCCTGGGACAGAGAAAACTGTTGTCACGCCCCGGCTGGTGCAGCCGCAGATGCTGAGGGGCTGTGGGACCTGGGTGAAGGTCCCTGGGGTGAAGCCCCTCGCCCTGCCTTTGGCCCGGATCCCTGTGCAGACGCGGGAGGGGTCGGGCTGGCTGGTCGTTGGGATTCTCCAGGATATCGGCTGGGAGGTCCTGGGGGTGGGGGGTGGGCTGGACTGTGTCTCTTTGGGAAAGGATCCAGGCCCTGTTCCTGTAATGGCCGAGGATTCGAATTTGAATGCAGGGCACCAGCTGCGGAGACTGAAGCAGTCAGTGAAAATGGAAATGACCTGGCTGATGGGGGGGGAGCTGCAGGGCTCAGGACACCTGCCTGTCTGTAACTGCAGCTAGTCCGCCCATGTGGGGCTCCGGGGGAGCCAGAGGGCCCTGCACCCCAACTCCGCAGTCAGACGTGACTCTCAGCCAGTGTAGAACAGGGGGTTTTATCAGCCAACGGGATCACAGCGTAGGACAGAAGTCAGGCTCCCATGAGGAACGAAGGCCCCCGGGCAGGTTCGTTGTCAAAGGAAGCCCAGTAAGAGTTCCCTTCCCTGCACTGTGCCCCTGACAATGGGCCGGCTCAGTCCGGGGTGGGGCTCTCCACTGCCCCCCACCCCAGCCAGACCGCGGTGACTCTTCGGGGTGCAGGTCTGTGCACCGGTGCCAACGCGTGATGTGTCCCGCTGCAAACGCCCCGCCTCTATCGGCACCTCGCGCCAGGGACACGTGGGTCCAACAGCACAGGGACTAGGAGGGTTGGAAGGGACCTGGGTTAGTCCCCCCCTGCTCAAAGCAGCAGGACCAACCCCCAGGTTTTTACACCCCCCAGGATCGAACTCACAACCCTGGGTTTAGCGGGCCAGTGCGGAGCCCCCTGCACCACGTGATCTGTCTGACGTGACTTCACCTCTGCGCCACCAGGGGGAGACACAGAGGCGAGTACCAGGGAAAGACGCATGCGCACTAGCAGGAGCCGCAAGCAGCAGCTGGGGCGCATGCGCCACGATCGAGCGGAGCCCGGGAGAAAGAGGCGCGAAGGAAGCACGCACGCGCGCCGCATCTCGGGCTGGATTGGACGCTGCGCACGCGCACAATCCCTCGCCGGGCAACGGCGCCTGCGCAGAGCGTCTCGGAGGACCGAGCGAACATAGAGTGGGCGGCACAGAGCGGGTCCACTTCCGGGGGCGCCAGAGTTTTGTTTCCGGGGGCAGGCAGCGGTGGCACCCGGCGGCGGAGCGCGGGGATGCCGGAGATCGGGATCCGCCATGTGGTGTCCGCGAGCAGCTCTGACCCGGTGCGGGGCAGACCATTCCCGGGGGGGGCTGGGAGAGACCATTCGGGGCGGGGGCGAGCGGGAGGGGCCATTCCCCATGGGGTGCGGCAGAGCCGAGCGGGGGAGACCATTCCCGGAGGGGGGGGCAGATGGGAGAGACCATTCCCCATGGGGTGCGGGAGAGCCGAGTGGGGGAGACCATTCCCTGCGGGGGGGGGGACGGAAGAGCCCATCCCCGGGGGTGACGCTCTCTCCCCCCCCCCCCCAGGCTCACTGCGCCGAGAACCTGCTCAAGGCCGACACCTACCGGAAGTGGAAGGCGGCGCAGGCAGGCGAGAAGCAGCTGTCGGTCATCCTGCAGGTGAGCCCCCCCCACACCCCGGGGGGCAGGACTCCTGGGTTCTCTCCTGGGGGGGGGCACGGGGGAGCCCGGACTCCTGGGTTCTCTCCCTTGGGGGGGGCACAGGGGAGCCCGGACTCCTGGGTTCTCTCCCGGGGGAGCCCGGACTCCTGGGTTCTCTCCGTGGGAGGGGGGGTAAGGAGGAGCCCGGACTCCTGGGTTCTCTCCGTGGGAGGGGGGGTAAGGAGGAGCCCGGATTCCTGGGTTCTCTCTGTGGGAGGGGGGGTAAGGAGGAGCCTGGATTCCTGGGTTCTCTCCCCAGCTTTGGGAGGGGAGGGGGGTGTAGTGGTTAGAGCAGGAGGGGGACGGGGGAAGCCTGGACTCCTGGGTTCCTGGAGTGGGTTGGAAGTGGACCCTGGGTGGGCGCCACATCTCCAATCCCTGACTCTCCCCACTTCCTCCCATGGCAGTTCGAGAAGGAGGAGCGGATCCACAGCATCGACGTGGGCAACGAGGGCTCGGCCTTCGTGGAGGTGCTGGCCGGCAGCTCCGCCTCGCCCAGCGAGCAGGACTACGAGGTGAGGGGGAGGAAGCTGCGCGTGCCAGGCTTTGGGGAGTTCCCAGGTCTAAGGTTGGGGGCAGAGAGGTGGGCCTGGTTCAGTGAATCCTGTGGGGTGGGGCCCAGCCGAGCAATTCCAGGGGGCTTAACCCCTTAGAACTGAGGCAGCGACAGGATTTGGGGTTGGGGGATGTCAGGGGTTTACGGAGGCTTCTCTAAGCCCAGTTGGTCTCCTCCCAAGGTGCTGCTGGTCACCTCATCCTTTATGTCGCCCTCGGAGAGCAAGGCCGGCACCAACCTCAACCGGGTCCGGATGTTTGGCCCGGACAAGCTGGTGAAAGCAGCAGCCGAGAAGAAATGGGACCGGGTGAAAATTGTCTGCACCCAGCCCTACACCAAGGTGGGAACCCTCTCAACCTGGGACCCTGCTCCGCAGTACAGCCTGGTGTGGGGACCCCTGGCATACTGACTGGGCAGGGTGGAAGGGATTACACGTGGGGGAGTGCAAGCGGGCAGTCCAGAATAGCGGGGAGTGTTTGATCCGCTGTCAGTGCCCCCCTGCTCATGCCGAGCGGGTGTGACGTTCCCCGGGATACGGTCTGGACTGGGGAACAGCTGCGTCCCCTTGGTTCTCTTTGGCGTTGCTTTGCCTGCAGTCCTGGCCGACTCTCACAGCCCACAGCTTGTAAAGTTGCCCTGAGCTGAGTGACAGGAATGTTCTCCTAGCCACTCGTGAGTTACACGCATACGGCACCCGCAAATCCTTAGTCCCGGCCTTGTCCCCCAGAAACGTGCGTCTTGTACTGCTCAACACCCTTCTGGCCAGCACGAGCTCCTAGAAATCCCAGCAAAGGAAAGAGATTGTGCACCCCCGAGGGGAGGTTCCCAATCACTTACGTTCAAACACACTGCTTTGGGCTGAACAGTCAGAGAAGTTTGTTAACATAATAGAAGATAAACACAGAAGCGAATCCCTAATTTACCCAGCTAAGTGAAATTAAAAGCAAAAAGGATTTTTCTCATCAAAAGCTTGTAGTAGATTTCACAGGCTGGATTTCCTTTCAGCCTGGGACCACCCCCACCTACCCCTTTGGGTCAGTGTCCTTCCAGTGAATACACCGAGGTCATGAACAGAGAGGTGAGGTAGAAGCCGCTGTTTTTCATTCCTTCACTCCTCACCTTGTGAGCTTGAACCCTCTCTGGGGTGAAATGTACATTTCTTACGCATGCCTTCCCCCTGCCAGAGAATGGCTGCCTACGCAGCTAATAGTTTCTTAACATCTGGTAGAGTATTGGTCTGACCTTTGTTGTCTCTGAAAAGCTAGTCTGTGGGCGTTCCCCAGAATCATAACGTATTTTAGGAATATCATACAGTAAAAGCCCATAGCTTTACACACAGTGTTGTTACACACATTTTAACAGGACAATGATGTTCAGTGGATTATGAGTTTTCAAATGATACCTCACAAGGCAGACTTTGTACCCAATGTATCGTAACCGTATAAAACTGGTGTGACACCCTGCACCCCATGTTTAGTGGGGGGAGTGAGGTCTAGTGGTTAGACCAGGGAAGAGTGGAGGGGCTTGGAGCCAGGACTCCTGGGTTCTCTCCTCAGCTCTGCCAATGGGTCACTTTCTTTCTGGCTGATCTCCCCATAGACCTTGGCATATGGGCTGTCCTTTGTGAAGTTCCATTCGCCGCCCGAGAACAACGAAACCCAGTCAAAATCTGCCTCCCCGGTGAGTAACAGCTTCGCCGGTGCCCCTTAATCCTGACCCTCAGCCCTTGATAGCTCAGCCACGGACTCTCTCCCCTCCCCCAGTTCTGCCGGTGCCCCTCACTCCTGACGCTCAGCTCCCTGCTAACCCAGCCACGGGCTCCCCCCTCCCCCAAGCTCTGCCGGTGCCCCTCACTCCCGAACTGCAGCCCCTGCTAGCCCAGCCCTGTGCATCTCTCTCTGTACAGAAGGTAACCAAGCTGGGCCACTTTAAGGTGAAGGACGAGGACAGCAGTTCTGCCTCAATGAGGCCTGGGGCCTTGTTCTTCAGCCGAGCTAGCAAACCACTTCTCACACCGCCCAAAGGTACCACGAACCCCGGAGGGTTGCGGCGGCGGGAGGGAGTGTCATCTATTGGGTTAGAATGGGATGGGGGCTGGCTGCCAGGGCTCCTGGGTTCTCTGCCTGGCTCTGGGAAGGGAGTGGGGTCTAGTGGTTAGAGCAGGGGGGCTGGGTGCCAGGGCTCCTGGGTTCTCTGCCCGGCTCTGGGAGGAGAGTGGGGGCTAGTGGTTAGAGCAGAGGGGGCTGGGTGCCAGGGCTCCTGGGTTCTCTGCCTGGCTCTGGGAAGGGAGTGGGGTCTAGTGGTTAGAGCAGGGGGGGCTGGCTGCCAGGGCTCCTGGGTTCTCTGCCTGGTCTGGGAGGGGATTGGGGCTAGTGGTTACCCAGAGATGCCGGTTTCCAGGGGCTGTCCCCTGGCCAGTTAGCTCTGGCTCCACATGCTTTGGCTGCGACGTCTCTTGTCTGCTCTCCCTTGCAGGCCTGCAGACGGAGGAACCGTCCCCCAGCTATGCCGTGGCCACCCTCCAGGCCAGCACACCCGGCGCCTCCTCCCCCTTCCCCTCCGCTGCAGAGAAACCCACTGCCAGGACCTCCCCCAGCCATGCCGCAGCCTCCCCCAAGGTACAGTCCTCGGCTGGGCGCGGCTGCTCCCTTGCAGTGGCGGGGGCTGCCAGAACCCAGGGGCCAGTTCCGGTGGTAAATCCCCATCTGTCTGTTCACCCTGGGAATAAGTCTCCAGCCCTCACCAGGAAGGGGAATGAGCCACTGGGACACATCCCCGAGGGGCGCGGGGGATTCTCCGTCCAGGGCAGTTTCTCAGTTGAGATGAGGGGTTCCTTAGTAAGATCGGCCTTAGGAGAGATGTGGGAGCCGATCTATGGCCCGGGCAGTCAGGAGCAGGCTGATGGGCACAGCTGGCCCTGCTGGCCTGGGAATGTCGTCGTCTATATGAACCCTGGTACCTGGGCCAGATCCCATCGCTGGGGACTGAATTCTGGTACCCACAATCCGCTGCATTGCAGGTTTGTTTGGGTACGGGGTCCTCCTTCACTTTTTGTCTTAAAGCGACCGCACCTCAGCCCCCGGTGAGGGATCCCTGTGTAAACAGGCACCATGCCCCACCCCAGAGGTGGCTGCATCTCAGCATCCAGTGAGGTATCCCTGATAAACAGCCCCCCCAGAGGTGGCTGCGTTCAGGAATTCAGTGCAGATCCTACCAGATATTTACCTTTCGCTTCTGACCCACTTTTCTTCCCCCTCAGGATCCAGCTCCCACCAAGAGGAAGTTTGAGTTCAGTAAGGAGAACTCGTCCCCCCTCTCTGCTCGGAAACCAGACGCCGAGGCCCCCCACCCCACGCAGCCAGCCCCGAAGAAGCCCAAAGGTGAGAGGGGGCTCCTGGGTTCTCTCCCCGGTGCTGTGCATATTACACAGTGTGAGCAATCGAGGTCTGTCACTACCGTGGAGAGGGTTGGGGGGGTACAGTGTAGGGAGGGGAGGGCGGATCTGTCACTCATTCGGCAGGGCATTCCAGTTGGCTCAGGTGTCCCAGTAGGCGGGTATTATTGCTATACCCCCTGTTGTCCTCCCCAGCCCCAGAGCCGCCCCCCAGCAGGCCGCCAGCCCCCAAGAAGCAGCCGAAGGAGCCATCGCTGGAGGGGGCGGGAGAGGATTTTCATCACCTCCTGCAAGGGACGGTCTTCGTGCTGAGCGGCTTCCAGAACCCCTTCCGCTCCGAGCTGCGGGACAAGGCGCTGGAGATGGGCGCCAAGTACCGGCCCGACTGGACCCCTGACAGCACCCACCTTATGTAGGTACCACCGGCTCCCTGCCCCCGCCCAACTGGTACCCCCGGCCAGCCCGACTGGACCCCCGACAGCACCGACCTCGTGTAGGTACTGCCGGCTCCCTGCCCCCGCCCGGCTGGTACCCCCCGGCCAGCCCGACTGGACCCCCGACAGCACCGACCCGGCTCGCCTGCCCTCCGCCCAACTGGTACGAGACCTTGGGGTGGAGATGGGAACGCAGCGTCGACGGCAGAGGGCAAT
>NC_133779.1:61567765-61586853 GCF_003597395.2 Chelonoidis abingdonii | reverse complement strand
TCATGTAGAGTACTGGGGCTCCGCCCCCCGCGCGGCTGGTACGCACCCCGCGCCAGCCCGACTGTGACCACCCGACAGCAAACCCACCTCGTGTAGGTACGCCGGCTCCCTGCCACTGCCGTCGCTGGTACCCCCAGCGCGCCCGACTGGACCCTCGACAAGCACGACCTTTCATGGTAGTCACCGCCGGCTCCCTGCCCCCGCCCGACTGGTACCCCCCGGCCAGCCCGAACTGGACCCGACAGCACCGACCTCAGGTAGGTACTGCCGGGTCCCTGCCCCCGCCGGATGTACCCCCCGAGCCAGCCCCGACTGACCCCCGACAGCACCCACCTCGTGTAGGTACCGCCGGCTCCTGCCCCTGCCGCACTGGTACCCCCGGCCAGCCCGACGGGACCCCCGAACAGCATCCGACCTCATGTAGGTACCGCGGCTCCTGCCCCCCCGACATGGCTACCCCCGGCAGCCGACTGGACCCCTGACAGCACCCGCCTCGTGTAGGTAACGCGGCTCCTGCCCACGCTCCCCTGCCCCCCGCCCCACTGCCGTACCCCCGGCCAGCCCGACTGGACCCGACAGCACCGACCTCGTGTAGGTACTGCCGGCTCCTGCCCCCGCCCGGCCTGTACCCCCCGGCCAGCCCGACTGGATTCCCCCGACCAGCACCGACCTATGTAGCTAGGTACTGCCGGCTCCCTGCCCCGCACCCGAGCTTGTACCCCCCGGCCAGCCCGACTGGCCCCCGACAGCCACCCACCTCGTGTAGGTATCGCCGGCCCCTGCCCCCGTCCGGGCTGCGCTACCCCCCCAGCCAGCCCGACTGCGACCCTCGACAACACCCACCTCTTGTGTAGGGTACCGCCGCGCCCCTCCCTGCCCTCCCCGACTGGTACCCCACGGCCAGCCCGACCTTGACCCCCGCACAGCACCGACCTCATGTATGTACTGCCGGCTCCCTGCCCCCCGCCGGATGGTTACGCCCCCAGCCAGCCCGGACTGCACCCCCACAGCCACCCACCTCGTGTAGGTACCGCCGGCTCCCTGCCCCTGCCTGACTGGTACCCCCCGGCCAGCCCGACTGGACCCCCGACAGCACCGACCTCATGTAGGTACCGCCGGCTCCCTGCCCCCGCCCGACTGGTACCCCCCGGCCAGCCCGACTGGACCCCTGACAGCACCCGCCTCGTGTAGGTACCGCCGGCTCCCTGCCCCCGCCTGACTGGTACCCCCCGGCCAGCCCGACTGGACCCCCGACAGCACCCACCTTGTGTAGGTACCGCCGGCTCCCTGCCCCCGCCCGGCTGGTACCCCCCGGCCAGCCCGACTGGACCCCCGACAGCATCGACCTCATGTAGGTACCACCGGCTCCCTGCCCCCCAGCCCGACTGGACCCCCGACAGCACCCGCCTTGTGTAGGTACCGCCGGCTCCCTGCTCCCGCCCGACTGGACTCCCGACAGCACCTGTCTCGTGTAGGTACCGCCGGCTCCCTGCCCCCGCCCGGCTGGTACCCCCCGGCCAGCCCAACTGGACCCCCGACAGCACCCGCCTCGTGTAGGTACTGCCAGCTCCCTGCCCCCGC
The DNA here is from genome assembly GCF_003597395.2 of Chelonoidis abingdonii. Taxonomy (NCBI): domain Eukaryota; kingdom Metazoa; phylum Chordata; order Testudines; family Testudinidae; genus Chelonoidis; species Chelonoidis abingdonii. Next base: position 61,585,272 of record NC_133779.1, on the reverse strand, counting down.
CCGGCCGGTACCCCCCAGCCAGCCCGACTAGACCCCCGACAGCACCCGCCTCGTGTAGGTACCACTGGCTCCCTGCCCCCGCCCGGCTGGTACCCCCCAGCCAGCCCGACTGGACCCCCGACAGCACCCGCCTCGTGTAGGTACCGCTGGCTCCCTGCCCCCGCCCGGCTGGTACCCCCCGGCCAGCCCGACTGACCCCCGACAGCACCCGCCTCGTGTAGGTACCGCCGGCTCCCTCTCCCCTTCCGTCCGGCACCGCCCGGCCAGCCCGACTGGACCCCCGACAACACCCACCCTAATGTGGGCCCCGACCTTCTGCCATTGCAGCCGGTACTGTCCAGTCTGATTAACCCTGCCTAGTCCTGACCCAGTGCATCCTGGGAAACCCGGGGCGCACTCAGACAGCAGGAGCAGAGCATCATGGGTGCACCTTCCCAACTGTGTGCTGTGCAAGGAACCCAGGAGTCCTGGCTCCCAGCCCTCCCCCCACCCCCATCTTACCATTAGTCCGTGCTCCACTCCGAGAGCTGGGGAAAGAACCCAGGAGTCCCTCCTGCCTCCCAAAGGCTGTTGGGGGGGGGGAGGGGGGGTGCTTGGTCCCGCACCCCTGCCGCTCTCTGATCTTCCTTCTGTTTCCCTCCACCCAGCTGCGCCTTCGCCAACACCCCCAAGTACAGCCAGGTGAAGGGGCGCGGGGGCACCATCGTGCGCAAGGAGTGGGTGCTGGACTGCCACCGGGCCCGTCAGCGGCTGCCCTGCAAACGGTGAGGTGGGGGGGCCACCCCACGGCCAGTGGGGCTGTGAGGGGCCATCCAGGAGCTATCAGTGATGGCTGAGGCTCGGGGGGTTATATGCTATCAGGGGTCAGATGGGGAGCTAGACCGGCGCTGGGGGTCACTCATGGGGGCAATCAGTGATGGCTGGATCCCAGGGGGTTTAGTCCTGGTGGGGGGGCTGCCGGGGGATTCCTGGGGGTTCACTCGGTTTTGGGGTAACCGAGGGGTGTACCCTGGCAGCTACCTAATGGGCGGGCCGCCCACCTCAGGCAGCGAGGAAGAAGAGGAGAGCAAAGAGGAGCCGCCCACCCGGTCCCGCAAGACCCCCTCCCCCCGACAGGTAGGGGACATCAGGTGGGGCAGGGCCTGGCTCTGGGAGGGGAGTTGGGTGGGGCTGGGAGCCAGGACTCCTGGGTTCTGTCCTAGTTCTGGGAGAGGAGTGGGGTCCAGTGGTTAGAGCAGGGGGGACTGGAAGCCAGGACTCCTGGGTTCTGTCCTAGTTCTGGGGAGGAGAAATGTGGTCCAGTGGTTAGAGCAGGGGGGACTGGAAGCCAGGACTCCTGGGTTCTCTCCCTCAGTTTCTGGGGGTGGGGAGGGGCTAGCTCCCCAAGCCTCTGCCCCCCATGACACCACCTCGCACAGACACCCCCCCCCCCTCGGACCTTTCTCTTGCAGAGAGCCGGGCTGCCCAGTTCCAACCACCAGGGCAAGGGGCCTGCCAGGGCCCAGTCGCCTCAGGGTGAGTCCTCGGGGGAGGAGACAGAGCCCGGCACTTCCTGGGCCCATGCCGGCAACTCGCGGGCTGGGGAGGAGAGCTCCCCGGCCTCCACGGACAGCAGGGAGCCCGCAGGTAGGGAGAGAAACCAGGAGTCCTGGCTCCCTGCCCCAGGAGGTATCCCCCAGTGCTGTGGGGTGACTGGGACTGATTTCCCGTCCTGTTCTCCAGGGGCAAGGGACAGCGGGGAGGGCGACTCCGGCGACACAGACGACGAGCTGAGGAGGTGGGTACAGCAGAGCGTGGCCACCTGTGAATTGGGGGCCATGGGGGAGCGGGGACAGGAGGGATGGAAAAGGGCCCCAGGGGGAGATCGCCCCCCCCCACTCATTCTGGGGAGGGACTCCTGGGTTCTCTCCCTAGCTCAAGGGGGTGGGGTGTAGTGGTTAGAGCAGGGGGGCTGTGAGCTAGGACTCCTGGGTTCTCTGCCTGGCTCTGGGAGGGGAGTGGGGTGTAGTGGTTAGAGCAGGGGGCTGGGAGCCAGGACTCCTGGATTCTCCCCCTGGCTCTGGGAGGGGAGTGGGGTGTAGTGGTTAGAGCAGGGGGCTGGGAGCCAGCACTCCTGGGTTCTCTCACTGGCTTGGGGAGGTAGGGTGAAGCAGGGCAGAGGAGGGGGAGCTGAGGGAGGGGTGTCCTCCCAGCTGACCCGCACTCCCTGATGCAGGGTGGAGGAGGAGCACCGCAAGAAGCAGCAAGCGGGTCGGGAGACGACTCCGGACCCCGACGATGACCCCTACGGCGGCTCCACAGAGGAGAACACGGATGTGGAAGAGGAGCTGGATCAGCCCATCCCGGTGCTGCCTGGTATATGGGATAGGACATGGGGACTCTGGCTTCTGTCTGGCCCCATGGCGGGAACTGGATTTCTCTGGGGGCGAGGAGTGGGGCCCGGGGCCCATCTCCTCTAGTGGGTGTGAGTCTGAATTGAACACGTGGAGATTTTAATATCCTGTGGCAGTGAGTCCCATGGGTGAACACGGCACGACTCTGACAGGGAGACGCCCACGCGGTTTTGTAGCGTCCAGCTCCTTATGTTAACCCCTTTTCTCCTCTCCAGATTTCTTTGTGGGCAAACGCTTTTTCCTGTATGGAGATTTCCCGTCCCAGGAACGACGCCTCCTGAATCGCTACATCACGGCGTTCAACGGGTGAGGGGCAGGCCACGGGGGCCTCAGGCCGTCACGGCAGCTGGTCCCTCCGCCCAGACGCGAACCCAGCAGTCCGGGTGAAATTCCGTAGGGTGTGGGTTTAGCTCCCGAAGTCCTCTTCGTAGTTATGAAATTACCCTCACTGCTGTCCTAAGCGTGATCTGCTGCTGGGAGGTGGTTAAACAGCCTCCGTTCTGCGTCCCACCCCAGAGACAGCTGCATCTCTGTGCCAGGCACATGGCTGTGTTCAGCGAGCAATTCTTTCATAACTGATGGAAGTATGGGCTGGGGTAGCAGGGGCTGTGGGTCGGGAGTGAGGGGCACGGTCAGAGCTCGGGGGGGCTGTGGGTCGGAGTGAGGGGTGCGGTCAGAGCTGGGGGGGCTGTGGGTCGGGAGTGAGGGGGTGGGGCGGAGCTGAAAGGAGTCAGAGTAGTGAGACGCCCAGGCAGAGCTGGGGGGGGCTGCGGGTCAGGAGTGAGGGGGGCGGGCGGAGCTGAGGGTCAAGAGTGAGAGGCCAGGCAGAGCTCGGGGCTGGGGTCGGGAAGTGAGGGGGTGGGCAGAGCTCGAGGGGCTGCGGTCAAGAGTGGGGGGCGGGCGGAGCTGAGGGTCAGGAGTGAAGGCCCAGGCAGAGCTGAGGGGGGGCTGAGGGTCGGGAGTGAGGGGGTGGGCGGAAGCTCGAGGGGGGCTGCGGGCGGAGTGGGGCGGGCGGAGCTGAGGTCAGGAGTGAGAGGCCAGCAAGAGCTGAGGGGGCTGCGGGTCAGGAAGTGGGGGGCGGGCGGAGCTGAGGGTCAGGAGTGAGAGAGCCGCAGACAGAGCGGGGGGGGCTGGGGGTCGGGAGTGGAGGGGGTGGGACGAGCTCGAGGGGGGCTGCGGGTCAGGAGTGGGGGGCGGCGGGAGCTGAGGGTCAGGAGTGAGAGGCCCGGGCAGAGCTGGGGGGGCTGCGGGTCAGGAGTGGGGGGCGGGCCGGAGCTGAGGTCAGGAGTGAGAGGCCCAGGCAGAGCTGGGGGGGCTGGGGGTCGGGATGAGGGGTGGGCGAAGCTCGAGGGGCTGCGGGTCAGGAGTGGGGGCGTGGCGGCCTGAGGGTCAGGAGTGAGAGGCCCAGGCAGAGCTGGTGGGGGGGCTGCGGGTGCAGGAGGGGGCGGGCGGAGCGAGGTCAGGAGTGAGAGGCCCAGGCAGAGCTGGGGGGCTGGGGGTCGGAGTGAGGGGTGGGCGGAGCTCGAGGGGGCTGCGGGTCAGGAGTAGGGGGCGGGCGGAGCTTGAGGGTCAGGAGTGAGAGGCCCAGGCAGAGCTGGGGGGGCTGGGGGTCGGGAGTGAGGGGTGGGCAGAGCTCGAGGGGGCTGCGGTCAGGAGTGGGGGGCGGGCGGAGCTGAGGGTCAGGAGTGAGAGGCCCAGGCGAGAGCTGGGGGGGGGGGTCGGGAGTGAGGGGGTGGGCGGAGCTCGAGTGGGGCTGCGGGTCAGGAGTAGGGGGCGGGCGGAGCTGAGGGTCAGGAGTGAGAGGCCCAGGCAGAGCTGGGGGGCTGGGGGTCGGGAGTGAGGGGGTGGGCAGAGCTCGAGGGGCTGCGGGTCAGGAGTGGGGGGCGGCGAGAGCTGAGGGTCAGGAGTGAGAGGCCCGGGCAGAGCTGGGGGGGGGCTGGGGCGGGAGTGAGGGGGGTGGGCAGAGCTCGAGGGGCTGCGTCAGGAGGGGGGCGGGCGGAGCTGAGGTCAGGAGTGAGAGGCCCGGGCAGAGCTGGGGGGGGGGGGGGGGGCTGGGGGTCGGGAGTGAGGGGGTGGGCAGAGCTCGAGGGGGTGCGGGGTCAGGAGTGGGGGGCGGCGGAGCTGAGGGTGCAGGAGTGAGAGGCCCAGGCAGACGGGGGCTGGGGGTCGGGGTGAGGGGGTGGGACGGCTCGAGGGGCGCTGCGGGTCAGGAGTGGGGGGCGGGCGGAGCTGAGGGTCAGGAGTGAGGCCCAGGCAGAGCGGGGGGGGCCTGCCGGGTCAGAGTGGGGGTCGGGGGTGAAGCAGGTGAGGGGTCCGGGCGAGAGCTGCAGGAGGTGGCCGGCGGGCGGAACGGGGGGGGCGGGGGGGCCCTGCAGCCTGGTCAGAGATGACGGTGAGGCCTGGCAGGTCTGGTTCGGGCTGCGGAGGCTAGTGGATTCGCAGGGTGGGGGGGCGGAGCTGAGGTAGACTGAGAGGGGGGTGGAGGGCGTCGGAGTGAGGATGTTGGAAGGAGGGCTGCGGCAGGAGAGCGGCGAGCGGGAAGGCGGATGGGAGCCCAGGGAGGGGGGCTGGGGGTACTGGGGTCGGAGGGCAGTTCTCTACTCCCATTCTGCTCCCGGTAGGTGGGTTGGAGCGCTACTGAACGAAGCCGGTGATGGTAACTAACGTCTTTTCTACGTGTCCCAGGAGTGGGTAGACACCTTTGGAGGAGGTAGAGGGGCCCCCGCTTTCCCCTGCCCCCCAGCACTGGTAGCGCCCCCATGGGGTGAGGTACAGGGGTTCTCCCCTAGATGCTGTGCAGGGGGCTGGCTGGCTCGAGGGAAACACGGAGCCTTTAATCTGTTATGGCAGTTGGCCTGTTATATGCAGGGCGTAGACTAGTCTTTGGAGCAGGACACTCCTCGGGCTCGTCCCTGAGCCCGGGGAGGGTAAGTGGGTCCTAGATGCGTCGGGGGTGGGCGGGGGGCGAGGGGGAGCTAAGGGCTCAGAGCAGGGGGGCTGGGAGCCCAGGACTTCCTGGGCTTCTGTCCTGACTGGGAGAGGGATAGGTGGGGTCAGTGGTCGGGGGGAGTTTTTTTTTTAGGGGGGGGCAGAGGGGGAGCAGGGGCTCAGAGCAGGGGGGCTGGGAGCCAGGACTCCTGGGTTCTGTCCCTGACTGGGAGGGGAGTGGGGGCTGATGGGTGAGAGCAGGGGGGCTGGGAGCCAGCACTCCTGGGTTCTCTCCCCAGCTCCGGCAGGGGAGTGGGGGCTAGGAGCTCAGAGCAGGGGGGCTGGGAGCCAGGACTCCTGGGTTCTTTCCCCAGCTCTGGGAGGGGAGAGGGGGCTAGAGGCTCAGAGCAGGGGGGCTGGGCTGACACACTCCTGCTGCTCTGCTCTCACGGCCCTGCCTTCACCCCCGCAGGCCCTGAATGACAACGCCAACCTCTCGTTCGTCCGCCCTCGCTGGATCTACACCTGCAACGAGCGCCAGCGGCTCATCCCGCACCAGCCGTACGTGGTGGTGCCGCGAGCGTAGGGTGGCGCTTGGGGATCCCGCTGGCGCAGCGTGGTGCGGACTCGGGGGGGCTGGGCGCTCTCCTGTGTACAGACGCCATGCCGGGCGGGGGCGGTTCTCGCTGTTCTTGGTCCCTGCCTCAGCCTCCTGTTTGCAGCAACGGCAGGGCCTGAGCTGGGCTGTGCTGGGGCAGGGCTGCCCCGAATGTGCCCACCTCCCCCGGCCAGACTCCCTGTTCCCCTCAATATACCCCCCATCTCCAAGGCACCCTCAGCCCCCGCCTCCACCGCCTTTTCCGCCAGCGCTGTCGTTTCCACCCGTCGGGTTAAGCCTGAATTGATTGTGTGCACGGACGCCCCTACAGGGATTTGAACCTCGCGTCTCGCTGCTCGCCTGCCGTATGCTTACATCCGTTCGAACCGGTGTCTGCAGCCATGTGGGCTCCCTGTCCCCTTCACCCCTTTTCAGTTAAATCCACATGGCTTCAGCTGGCCAGAGTCTGTGCCTGGGGGTGGGGAGCCCGAGGGGCTGGGTTAGATGCTAAACTCCAGAGAATTTACCAACCCAAAGGAAATGCAGGAAACCTTCCCTCCCTGCCTTAGCGCCCTGGGATCAGGGTATCTGGGGGCTCCCCTGGGATCGGTGCGGCCGGGGGCTGCTTCTCACCATGAATTTCCACTGAGCTGTGGAGGGGTGAGTTCAGGTCTTAGCAATTTGCTCTGGGCAAGGAAATCAGGCTGGTGAGTTTTAGGCTGGTGGGAGGGGCCCCGGGTGGGTGTGTCTGGTCAGGTTCACTCCCGCTCCCTGGCCAGTTTCCCAGTTGCTGTGGGTCTGTCTGGATGGTTTCCCCTCCCTCCCTTTCTCTTGCCCCAGAGCCTGGGGCAGTGTTCATATTTGGGGGGAAGCTCTTTTATACAGAATTTTCTTTGAGCAAAATAAACTGTTTTCAGGAGAAGCTTGGTTTAAAAACCCACTTTAATGGGGGTGGGTCTGGTCTCCCTGCCCCCCTGGCCTGGGCCCCACACGGAATTCAGGCTACAAGTCCTGGGCCCCCTACCTCACGCTGCAGTCGAGGCGTGGCCCTGGGGCATGCTAGGGGCCCTGCTCTGCCCCCCAGGTTTCTTTGAAAGGAGACCTGCTGCGGCTGAGCCCCCCAGCTCTGTGCCCCCATGAACCCACCTCCCCCAGAGCTGCTTGGGAAAGGGTAGTGGCCCTGCTGCCATGAAAGCTGAACACCCCCACCCCACCCCTCACTGTATTGAAGCTCATGCACGCTCCATCTCCTCGGCTGCCCCATTTGTGCACGACCCCCAACTCCAGCTGTGGAGCCATAACCCCTCCATCCCCCTCTGAGCTTGAGCGGGGGGGTGGGGGTGTCCTCCGCATGTTCAGATCTGGCCTGGGCAAGGGAATCCAGCTGGGTGCCCCATGGTGCTTTCCTGACTCAGCCCAGCCATGGGGGGGTCCTGAGCCAGAGCCCAGCTCAGCTGCTCCCCACACCACCGGGGAGCTGCAGGGCCAGTGTCTCTCTTTCCTAAACTAAACCTGTTAACAAGCCCAGCTGTGCCCCCACAGTGGGGCTGAGAGAGACCGAGAGGTGGGTCCAGGGATAGAGGCTGCAGGGGCACTGGAAGAGCTTGTGGGGGAAGGGAGCCCAGGGCTGGGATAACAGGGGGCTGTGGAGCTGGAGTCAGGAACCTCAAGGAGGGGTTCTGGAGAAGTTTGTGCTTTGGGGGAGTTCAAGACTCCCTGGGTGGTGGTGTGTGTATTTGGGGGTGGGGGTGGGGGGTCAGCCCCTCCAACAGAGGACAGATGGACGGAGAGTTATTACTGGTTTAGATTTCGATTGCCAGGGTACCATTTGTACCAAGAAAATTAGCTGAGTGAATTCCTTCCCCACCCCCCGTCCTCCCCATGGGGTGTATGTGGGGAGGGGTCCACACACAATACACTGGAAGAAGTTTCTATAAATGAGTCAACCCTGCCTGCCCCCTGGTGGAGGGCGGGGGCGGTGGGTCCCTCAGAACAAAGGGCACCTGAGCTTTGCATCCCCAGCCCCACGGGTCGCCCGTCTGGATATTTTGATGCTCATCAACAGAAAGATTTTTCTATCGATTTGCATGGGTGAAATTGACTTGTATCGATGTTTACTGATCAAAACTGACCCAAGGCTAGGTGTAATGTGTCACCGTTCGTTAAACGTGCAGTCTGGGCTTTACAACAATATTAATAATTAACACAACCAATCAGTCATTTATCATGTCTCTGGCAAAGTCTTACAGCCAGTGGCGGCCAGGCTGGCGCCAGCCCCTGCCGCAGGAAAGTAGGAAACTCAGCAGGGATCTTAGCAGCAGAGCAGGAAAGGGGCAGAGTACATAAGGGAAGGTGAGGTGTGATCTGCGGGAGGAGGCTGGTTTGCACAGTGACAAGTCGGAACTAGGAGTCAGTAATCGGGCCTGCAGCGTGTATAGCTCCCAATGCTGGGGACGGAGGACGCGACGGGCAGATCGTGCAGAGAATGGGAATAAACCCATTCAACTGGGGAAACAAGGCCGAACCGTGCTCGGAACGACCGACTTAGGGGAAGGATGAAGCTGGCACCGATTCTAGAACTGCGGAGGGGATCCAGCTTGGACGGTTTGGCCAGGTGGGAAGAAGATCGGAAGAACAGCCAGGAAACGGGCTCATGTTAGGCATGGCAGGTAAAAGCCGGGTTGGAAGAGACCCAACGCTAGCTGGGGTTGGGTGAACAGCAACGTCTTTGAGAAACTGCTCCAAGACAGCCGGGAATGGAGACCAGCCAGCCCTGGAGAGATGGGTCTAAGGCGAGGAGAATCGAGTGTTTCTCATCTGTAATAGAAAGTGTGGTGGTTTAATACAGCGTGAGTACACCGTCACTAATTTACAATGAACTACTGAGAATTACTGAGGATTAAGACTCATTTAGTCACGGAATCGGTGAATTCCAGCCACCTCCATGACTTCAGCCTGCCATGGTCGGAAGCTGCGGGGTCCCCCGCGGGGACAGGGAGCTGTGGGACCGCCACCGCCTCTGGCAGCCCCTGCAGCTCCCGGCTGCAGCGGGGAAACCCCTGAGCTGCCAGCAGCAGGGGTCCCCCCAGCCCCGCTGCCGCTGCCCTGCGTCAGGCGGTGTGGGGCCCCACTGATCCCCATTTCATCCAGGATATTGTTAGTAAAAGTCAAGGCCACGTCCTGGCTTCCGTGAATTTTTCCTTTTTGCCCGTGACCTGGCCCTGACCTTTACTAACTATCTGTGACACACGCTTTGCCTTACTAATAACGTACCGTTTAGAACAAAGGATTTTAATATGTAATGTATAGTCCCTAATTTATAACTAATTTACTTTATATTATAAATGAGTGTTCATACATAGTCCCTAATTTATACTAAATAATTACTAATTTATCGTTTGATATAAAGTGTTATAAATTATAGTTATTGAGTTATGATTAATTATAAAAATTTCTATTGTTTAACATATATAATATACAGTATTTATAATAAATTACAACTAATGTATTTAGAATATAAATGATTCAATCTCGTTTAAAATATTATATCATTGATAAGTGTTAGCATATTGCTGGTTAACATAATATTATAAATTAGAGATTGTATAACAATAAACACAAACCCCAACTGAGATCAGGGCCCCTTCGCGCCAGGCGCTGCCCAGATCCCAACTGAGATCGGGGCCCTGTTGCGCCAGGCGCTGCACAGACCCACAGTGATACCTGGGCCCTGCAGTGAATTACGGCGTTTGATGATTATCAATGATCGCCTGTTCCCTCTAGTCCGCATGGTGCTGGCGCTTGGGCATCTCGCTGGTGTCACTTTGCTATCACGCACCAGTGATCCAGCCTGTCCTGCGTCTCACCAGCAGCGGCTGGAATTTCATCCTCTGGGCAGGATTTGGGCCCAACAAGCAGGAATCCAGTCTCGGGGGCCGGATTCAGGCCAAGATTGGGGTGAGCAAAACCGGGCTGAGATTTACACAGGGGAAAGGCCCTGGTGTGAATGAGACGGGGAACGTCCACAGAGCTACGGCCAGTTCCCGCCCACTGGCGCTCTGGCCCCATTGACACCCTGCCCAAAATACAAATGACCTTTGTGTTACACTCGGCCATTGTCCCTCTGGGACCAGCCCCCATGCTTCCCCCTATAACCCATCTCCTGTGCTCACTGTCCCCATTTCCCACCCACTTGTTTCCCAACCCCCCGCTCACCTGTCCCCATTTCCCGCTCACCTGTTCCCCCCATCCCTGGCCTGCCCCAGATGCTGGTTTCTGGGCCTCACCTCAACCCCCCCCCCCCGGCCCAAGGTGATGGGCGCAGCACAGGCAGCTGCAGGGTGTGGGGCAGTGACAGGGCTGTGCATGGGGCCAAAGTCATTCAGGGGGACCCAGCTAGAGACTCCCCTGGGTGCCTGGGGGAGCCCCCAGCCCCACAGAACTCCCATAGATCCAGCCCCACATACTGACCCCATATACCAGGGACCCTGATCTCGGTCGGGGTCTGGGCAGCGCCCGGTGCGACGGGGCCCTGATCTCGGTCAGGGTCTGGGCAGCGCCCAGCGTGGTGGGAGCCTTGTTCTCATTCACTGTCTTGATCAGCACCTTTAGGTGCTATTGTCAAACACCTAATAGCTGCCCCTCCCAATTCAGGACCCCTCCTTCGCTCTCCAACAGCCCGGCCTGGCCAATGGAATATTTGCTGCTTCCTTCTGGAGACCTGGTACCTGAATTTTCTCTCACCCAGAGAGGCTGGAAAAGAAAACTGAGGCAGACAGCAGAAGAGGGAGAGAAGCCAGCCCACTGCCCGGAGATGGGAGGTATTAATCCGACGTATGTAGATAGGCAGCTTTCTCCGCGGGGATCTCAATCAAAAGGGCGCAGGACTGGCAGGCCAAGGGCCCTGGCTCTGGTTGGTTTGGGACGTGTAGAGGGGAAAAGGGAAAATCCCATGTCTGAGGCTTTCAGGGCAGAGCTGGTGGGAGCAGTGGGATAAGTTGAGGGGCATTGAATCGCCCAGCCCTGTAACAAAGTCTTTTGCATTTAATTTCCCCAGGGTTTTCTATGTGTCAGCCTGGGCGTGCAGGCTCCCAGTGCCACAAGGTGGCTGAGCCCTGTTTCATAAGAGGGGAGGTTCACACTCAGATGAGGCTTGTGTGCCCCCTAGGGCTCTGGGTTCTATTTCCAGCAGCGGAAGGGGAGGGTGGCCTGTGAGTAGTTGCCAAGGAGTCAGGACATCTGGGTTCCATTCCTGCCTCTGGGACTTGATTCCCAGCTTCCTGCTGGCTCTAACCTCTAGACCCCCACTCCCTTCCCAGAGCCAGGGAGAGAACCCAGGAGTCCTGGCTCCCAGCCCCCCTGCTCTAACCACTAGACACCACTCCCCTCCCAGTGCCAGGGAGAGAACCCAGGAGTCCTGGCTCCCAGCCCCCCTGCTCTAACCACTAGACACTACTCCCCTCCTGGTGCCAGGGAGAGAACCCAGGAATCCTGGCTCCCAGCCCCTCCCACCCCCTAGTTCCCACTCCCCAGGGAACAGGGGGCGGACGCAGCAGAATCCACCAAGAAGGGAGGGGGAGGAGGGAGGAGCCGTCGCCGGACGCAGCCGAATCAACCTAGCCGCTGGGAGGGGCCAGGAGCGGGGAGCGAGCGCTGGGCTGTACCAAGTGCCCGCACGGGGGCGCGCCAGGACTCCCCTTCGCACTCCCAGATGGTTTCTCTCAGCAGCTCGGGCTGATATCTATGGCGAGGTGTGAGGGACAAAATTCATCGTGGCAACGCGCTGTAGCTGTTCTTTCTATGCGTCCTTCCCCCCTCTCCCGCAGCGGGCTGTTCCAGGCTGGGTCTACCCTCCCAGGCACACGGGTCTCTGGGTTGTTTATTGTAGGGTATCTAGACACCCTGGTTTGTTTACTGTAGAGTCTCTCATGCGCACTGGGACTACAGATACTAATGTATTGTTGGCTCTCTCCAGAGTTCTGGGGCTACACACCCGTTTGTTTATTGTAGGGTCTCCCGGGAGAGCTTGGACTGTGTAGCCTACGGTTACTGCTGTCGGGTTGCTTATGAGCTCTGCATGCCTGTGGTGCTGTTCATTACAGGGTCTGCCCTGAGTCCTGGCACTACACATGCTGGCTTATTATTGTAGGGTCTCCTTGAGCTCAGTGGCTTTGGCTCTATATTATATTTTGATTTCTGTAGGAAAAAAAATCATTGATGGAGCAGATAAATACAGAAAACATCCTGTGGCAAGGGGAGAAGAGAAGGGTTAATTCTCTGCACCCCTGCTCAAACCCATTAGATCCTGCTCTCCTCCCAGAGCCAGGGAGAGAACCCAGGAGTCCTGCCCCCCCCGCCCCCTCTAATGCACTAGAGCTACCCAGCCACTCAACAAACCGCTTAGCTGCTTCCTGAAAAGCAAAAAACCGCAGGATTGGAAACGGGAGCAATTAGGTGAAATCCTAGGGATCAGGCCGAGGCTGGAGGCGCCTGGCTGGGCAGTAACCAGGGCTTCCTTAGTAAGATGGGGGGACTCCACTGGGGGAAGGGGGTCCCTGAGAGGGCAGGGGAGTGATAATTCTGCCTGCAGCGACTATGACCGCCCAAAACGGCCGAAAGGAGGGCAGAGATCAGCACTGCTGTAACTACACTGGGAGGGCAAAGGAGGGGGATTGGGAGTCAGGATGCCTGGGTTCTCTCCCTGGCTCTGGGAGGGGAGGAAGGTCTAGTGGTTAGAACAGATGTAGCTTGGAGCCAGGACTCCTTTCCCTCCCAGTCTCCATCATGGCATCAGTTGTGGCTGGTAAATCTCTCCCTCCCAGATATAACCACCCCCGACAGCCTAGCAGGAGTTACCGTCTCTTCACATCAAGCGGCTCCCCAGCCCTGCACCCAGGACTGTTATTGCCACGGCACGTTCCCAGCCTGCTCCCGGGGGCCCAAAATCACCCCCCGCCCCCGCCACCGGAGCCCACACAGGCTGGGTAACCACGGTACAGCCAGGAGGGAATGATCACATCACGCCCCAGGGACTGGCCCCCGGGGACCCACAGACAATGGGACTGCACAGTATTCGCTCATCTCTAGAGAACCCAGGAGTCCTGGCTCCCAGTCCCCCTGCTCTGACTCCTCTCCCCTCCCAAAGCCAGAGAGTGAACCCAGGCGTCCTGGCTCCCAACCAGGCTAACTCCCCTCCTTTTCCCTCGCGGTGTGGCAGCACTAAACTCGGCTCTTTCAGCCATTTGGGGCGGTGACAGTCGTGGCAGGCAGGATTCTCTCACCTGCCCTCTTGGGGACCCCCTGCCCCCCCAACAGAGTCTCCCTGTCTCGCTAAGGAAGCCCTGGTCAGGGAGTCGGGTCTAGTGGTTAGAGCAGGCTGGGAGCCAGACTCCTGGGTTCTCTCCCCAACTCTGGGAGGAGAGTGGGTCAGAGTAGGGGGGGGCCTGGGTGCAGGACTCCTGGGTTCTCTAGATAGAGCATATACTGGAGCAATGACTTATGAGGAGGGCTGAGGGAACTGGATTGTTTAGTTCTGCAGAAGAGAAGGAGTAAGGGGGGATTTGATAGATGCTTTCACTACTTGAAGGGGGTTCAAAGGAGGATGGAGCTTGGCTTGTTCTCAGCGGTGGCAGATGACAGAACAAGGATGTCAATGGTCTCAAGTGTGCAGGGGGGAGTCTAGGTTGGATATTAGGAAACCACTATTCACTAGGAGGGTGGTGCAAGCACTGGAATGGGTTTCCTAGGCGGAGGGTGGTGGAATTCTCCTTCTTAGAGTTTTTAAGGCCTGGCTTGACAAAGCCCGTGCGGATGATTTAGTGGGGGTTGTCCTGCTTTGAGCAGGGGGTTGACTTAGAACCTCCTGAGGTCCTGTTCAACCCTGATAGTCTATAATTCTATGATTCTGTGCAGTCCAATTGTCTGTGAGTCCCGCGCCCCCGGGGGCGTGATGTGATCATTCCCTCCTGCTTGTACCGTGTTACCCGGGCCTTGTGGGCTCGGGGGGGGGGGGGTTGATTTTGGGCCCCGGAGAGCAGGCTGAAACGTGCCGTGGCAATAACAGTCCTGGTGCAGGTCTGGGGAGCCACTGGGTGTGAAGAGACGGTAACTTCCTTGCTAGGGCTGTCGGGGGTGGTTATATCTGGGGGAGAGATTTACCAGGGCCAGCAACTGATGCCATTGATGGAGACGGGAGGGAAAGGAGTCTGGGTTCCAAGCACATTGTTTCTAACACTAGACCTTCCTCCCCTCCAGAGCAGGGGAGACCCAGGCCATCCTGCACTCCCAATTCCCCCTCCCTTTGCCTCCAGTGTAGTTACAGCAGTGCTTGATCTTCTGCCCTCCTTTCGGCCGTTTTGGGCGTTCATAGTCGCTGCAGCAGAAATTATCACTCCCCTGCCTCTCAGGGACCCCCTTCCCCCAGTGGTAGTCCCGCCCATCCTTACTAAGGAAGCCCTGCGTTACTGCCCAGCCAGGCGCTCCAGGCCTCGGCCTGATTCCCTAGGATTCACCTAATTAGCTCCGTTTCCAATCCTGCGGTTTTTGCATTTCAGGAAGCAGCTAAGCGGTTTGTTGAGTGACTGGGTAGCCTCTAGTGCATTAGGGGGGCAGGGGGGCAGGGACTCCTGGGTTCTCTCCCTGGCTCTGGGAGGGAGCATGATCTAATGGCGTTTGAGCAGGGTTGCAGAGATTAACCCTTTCTCTTCTCCCCTTGCACAGGATGTTTTTGTATTTATCTGCTCATCAATGATTTTTTTCCTACAGAAATCAAAATATAATATAGAGCCAAACCACTGAGGCTCAATGAGACCCTACAATAATAAGCCAGCATGTGTAGGCCGGACTCAGGCAGACCCTGTACATGAACAGCACCACGCATGCAGGGCTTCATAAGCACGACAGCAGTAACCGTAGGCTACACAGTCCAAGCTCTCCCGGGAGAACCCTACAATAAACAAACGGTGTGTAGCCCAGAATTGGAGAGAGCCAACAATACATTATATCTGTAGTCCAGTTGCGCGATGAGAGACTCTACAGTAAACAAACCAGGGTGTCTAGAAACCCTACATAACACCCGAGACCCGTGCCTGGAGGGTAGACCCAGCCGTGGAACGCCCGCTGCGGAGGGGGGGGAGACGCTAGAAAGAACAGCTAACAGCGCGTGCCACGATGAATTTTGTCCCCCCACCTCGCATTAGGATATCGCCCGAGCTGCTGAGAGAAACCATCTGGGAGTGCGAAGGGGAGTCCTGGCGCCCCCCGTGCGGGGCACTTGGTACAGCCAGCGCTCTTCTCCGCTCCTGGCCCCTCCCAGCGGCTAGTGGTTGATTTCGGCTGCGTGCCGGCGACGGCTCTCCTCCTCCCCTCCCTTCTTGAGTAGAGATTCTGCTGCGTCCGCCCCCTGTTCCCTGGGGAGTGGGCTAGTGGGTGGGAGGGCTGGAGCCAGGATTCTTGGGTTCTCTCCTGGCACCAGGGGGGAGTGTTGTCTAGTGGTAGAGCAGGGGGCTGGAGCCAGGACTCCTGGTTCTCTCCCTGGCACTGGGAGGGGATCGGTGTCTAGTGGTTGAGCAAGGGGGGCTGGGAGCCAGGACTCCTGGGTTCTCTCCTGGCTTGGGAATGGAGTGGGTCTTAGAGGTTAGCAGCAGCAGGAAGCTGGAATCAGATCCCAGGGCAGGATGGAACCCAGATGTCCTGACTCCTTGGCAACTCTCACACAGGCACCCTCCCCTTCGCCTCTGGAAATAGAACCCAGAGCCTAGGGTGGCAACAAGCCTCATCTGAGTGTGAACTCCCCTCTTATGAAACAGGCTTCTGCCACCTTGTGGCACGTGGGGAGCCTGCAGCCCAGGCTGACACATAGACAACCTGGGGAAATTAAATGCAAAAGACTTTGTTACGGCTGGGCGATCTCAATGCCCTCAACTTATCCCTCATGCTCCACCAGCTCTGCCTGAAAGCCTCAGACATGGGAATTTCCCTTTTCCCCCTACACGTCCCAAACCAACCAGAGCCAGGGCCCTTGGCCTTGCCGTCCTGCGCCTTTTGATTGAGATCCCCGCGGAGAAAGCTGCCTATCTACATACGTCGGATTAATACCTCCCATCTCCGGGCAGTGCGGCTGGCTTCTCTTCCCTCTTCTGCTGTCTGCCTCAGTTTTCTTTTCCCGCCTCTCTGGGTGAGAGAAAAATTCAGTACCAGGTCGTCCAGAAGGAAGCAGCACTATTCCTATTGCCAGGGCCGGCTGTTGGAGAGCGAAAGGAGGGTCCTGAATTGGAGGGGCAGCTATTAGGTGTTTGACGAATAGCACCTAAAGGTGCTGATCAAGACAGTGAATGAGAACAAGGCTCCCACCACGCTGGGCCGCTGCCAGACCCTGACGGGAGATCGGGCCCCGTCGCACGGGGCTGCCCGACCCGACGAAGATCAGGGTCACCTGGTATATGGGCGTCAGTATGTGGGGGCTGATCTATGGGGTTCTGTGGGGCTGGGGCTCCCCCAGGCACCCAGGGGAGTCTCATAGCTGGGTCCCTGAATGACTTTTGGCCCATGCACAGCCCTGTCATGCCCCCAACCCTGCAGCTCCTGTGCTGCGCCCATCCCTTGGCCGCGGGGGGGGGGTGAGGTGAGGCCGAAACCAGCATCTGGGGCAGGCCAGGATGGGTGGGAAAGCGTGAGCGGGAAATGGGGACAGGTGAGCGGGGGGGTTGGGAAACAAGTGGAGTGGGAAATGGGACAGTGAGCACAGGAGATGGGTTTAGGGAGCATGGGGGCTGGTCCCCAGCGGACAATGGCCGAGTGTAAACACAAGTCATTTGTTATTTTGAGGCAGGTGTCAAATGGGGCCAGAGCGCATGGGCGGGAACTGGCCGTAGCTCTGTTGGACGTTCCCCTCTCATTCAACACCAGGGCCTTTCCCCTGTGTAAATCTCAGCCCGGTTTTGCTCACCCCAATCTTGGCCTGAATCGGGCCCCGAGACTGGATTTCCTGCCTTGTTGGGCCCAAATCTGCCAGGGGATGAAATTCCAAGCGCTGCGGTTGAGACGCAGGACAGGCTGGCATCACTGGTGCGTGATAGCAAAGTGACACCAGCGAGATGCCAAGCGCCAGCACCATGCGGACTAGAGGGAACAGGCGATCATTTATAATTCATCAAACGCCGTATTCACTTGCAGGGCCCAGGTATCACTGTGTGTCTGTGCAGCGCCTGGCGCAACAGGGCCCCGATCTCAGTTGGGTCTGAGGCAGCGCTGGCGCGAGGGGCCCTTGATCTCAGTTGGGGTTGTGTGTTATTGTTATACAATCTCTATTTATACTATTATGTAACAGCAATATGCTAACAACTTATCCAATGATTATAATATTTAAACGAGATTTGAATCATTTTATATTGCTAATACTTAGTTGTAATTTATTATATAATACTGTATATTATATATGTAACACAATTAGAATTTTATAATTAATCATTAACTCAATAACTTAATTTATAAACTTTTATAATCAAACGATAAATTAGTATTATTTAGTATAAATTAGGGACTATGTATGAACACTCATTTATAATATAAGTAATTGTTATAAATTAGGG